>NC_088879.1:23449204-23621958 GCF_032884065.1 Artemia franciscana | reverse complement strand
TCCGTAAAATCTTATGACAGATTGTATCGAATGCCTTTTTTATGTCAATAAATATAGATGCTGGAATTTCACCTCGATCAAGAGCATCATGAATATATTGCGTGACCGCTAGGATAGCTTGTTCCGTTGAATGGCTTTTCCGAAAACCGAACTGTGACTTACTAAAGTATTTGTGTTTTTCTAGGAAATTATTTACTCTCTTGTAAATGCACCGTTCAATAACTTTCTCAAACGCGGAAAGGATTGAAACAGGTCTATAATTAGATGGGTCTTTAGGGTCTCCTCCCTTGTGCAGAACAATAACACGTGCAGATTTCAAACATGATGGGAACTTCCCGCTCCTGAAACAAATATTCACAATATGCACAAGGAGGTCAGCTACATTAGCAATAATTAGTTTTAACAGTCGGGTAGATGAACCGTCTATCCCTTCAGCTCCACCAGGTTTTAGAAGATTAACTATGTTTATCAGCTCTTCTTTTGAAGTCGGTGTTAAAAATAGCGAAGACAAAGAAGATGGAGGTAGGTAATCTTCAAACTTATTTCTTTGTTCAGAATTATTAGCAGCTACAGACTCCTTTACCGTACGTATACCAACATTGGCAAAATGCTTATTAAATACGTTTGCTATACCATGTCTATCAGACACCAGTTCAGGACCATGATTTATAGATTCAGGAAATTTAGACATTTTTTTTTCTTTCCAATAATTCCATGGATAATCTCCCAAGATTTTTTGGGGGAACCCGAAGCTTCTGCAAAAAGTTTCGTATAATGTGATGCTTTTGCTGCACGGATCACTTTAGTTAAATTGTTTTTATATAATCTGAATTTTTCCTTGTTATCTTCACTTGGGTTCTCTATTCGGATTTTATAAAGTTGATTTTTTATTTTAATTGATCGGACAATCCCTTTAGAGATCCAAGGTTTTCTTGGCTCTTGGCGTCTTGATTTACTTGTTTTCACAGGACACGCACGATCAAAAGCCTTTTCAAATTCTTGTATAAAATAATTAGCTGCTTGATCAACATCCTGATTATCCAAAGACGGACTACGGTTAATATTATTTAATTGGTTTCTAAGAGATTCAATCGATTCTGCATCAAGCTTTCGAGTTTTCCGTTCAGGATGTTCTACTTTTGGCTTATCAAGTGTAACTTCTGAAAGGATTAAAAAATGATCACAATCATCATAAATAATCACATCACATGTTTTCAGATCCAGGTTGGTGAATAAGTTATCAAACAGTTCGTGGTAACGAACTGTAGTAAGGAGCGACCCGGCTCAATAGTAACCAAAACTCTAAAAAATGGAATTTTGGTACCAATAGCTATATCAAAAGAATCGCATTTAAATGCTGGTTTTAAATATATAAGTTTCATCAAGTTTAGTCTTACCCATCAAAAGTTACGAGCCTGAGAAAATTTGCGTTATTTTAGAAAATAGGGGGAAACACCCCCTAAAAGTCATAGAATCTTAACGAAAATCACACCATCAGATTCAGCGTATCAGAGAACCCTATTGTAGAAGTTTCGAGCTCCTATCTACAAAAATGTGGAATTTTGCATTTTTTGCCAGAAGGCAGATCACGGATGCGTGTTTATTTGTTTTTTTGTTTTTTTTTTTTTTTTTTTTCCCAGGGGTGATCGTATCGACCCAGTTGTCCTAGAATGTTGCAAGAGGGCTCATTCTAACGGAAATGAAAAGTTCTAGTGCCCTTTTTAAGTGACCAAAAAAATTGGAGGGCACCTAGGCCCCCTCCCACGCTAATTATTTTCCCAAAGTCAACGGATCAAAATTCTGAGATAGCCATTTTATTCAACGTAGTCGAAAAACCTTATAACTATGTCTTTGGGGACGACTTACTCCCCCCACAGTCCCCGTGGGAGGGGCAACAAGTTACAAACTTTGACCTGTGCTTACATACAGTAATGGTTATTGGGAAGTATACAGGCGTTTTCAGGAGGATTTTTTGGTTGGGGGGAGGGGTTGAGAAGAGGGGGATATGCTGGGGGGACTTTCCATCGAGAATTTGTCATGGGAGAAGAAAACTTCCATGAAGGGAGAGCAGGATTTACTAGCATTATTTAAAATAAAAAATTAAAAAATAAATGTGAAAAAGCTTTTTCAGCTGGAAGTAAGGAACAGCAATAAAACTTAAAACAAACAGAAATTATTACCCATATAAGGGGCTCACCTCCTTATGATACCTAGCTCTTTACGCTAAAGTATTTTTAGTAATTTCAACTATTTATTCTACGGCTTTTGTGATTCAGGGGTCATTCTTAATGAATTGGGATAAAATTTAAGCTTTAGTGTAAAGAGCGAGGTACTGACGATGGGGCGAATAACCTCATATATGTAATAAAAACATGAGAATACAAAAGTTCTTTACGTAAGATAATTTATAAGTTACGTAAATCTTTTACCAATAAAAAGATTCGTAAAAAATTAAAAGTTCTAGTTGCCTTTTTAATTAACCAAAAAATCGGAGGGCAACTAGGCTTCGCCCCCGCTCTTTTTTTCTCAAAATCATTCGATCAGAATTATGAGAAAGCCATTTAGCCCCCCCCCCCAAAAAAAAAAATGCAAAATTTTATTTTGATTATTCCTCTGCGGAGAGCCAAAATCAAAACATGCATTGATTCAAAAACGTTCAGAAATTAAATAAAAAAAACGAGTTTTTTTAACTGAAAGTAAGGACCGACATTAAAACTTAAAACGCACAGAAATTACTTCTTATATGAAAGAGGCTGCTTCCTCATCAACGCCCCGCTCTTTACGCTAAAGTTTTTTACTGTTTTAAAAAGAAGAATTGAGAGAAAGAGTCAAACTTTAGCGTAAAGAGCGGGGCGTTGATGAGGAAGCAGCCTCTTTCATATAAGAAGTAATTTCTGTGCGTTTTAAGTTTTAATGTCGGTCCTTACTTTCAGTTAAAAAAACTCGTTTTTTTTATTTAATCAATTAAAGACGCGGTAGTGTCTGTGACGCGAGTAGGGATACGGCATGCAGGAAGCATTCCAGTACTAAGGAATAAAGAAATAAATTCATTTGCTAAGCTAGAATTATTTTGAGCTTGTTTGAATTTAGACGGAGCAAGGAGGTCGATGTTAAAATCCCCCATAAATAGTAGTTTTTTATACCGACTTAGCATGGAAGATAACAGTTTATCGAGAGATTCCAAAAATTTGGCTGGTGACCCACAAGGCGGTCTATATAACACACAGCAAAACAGAGTTTCACTCTTAGTTTCAATTTCCACAAGGATAAATTCAAAAAGCATTTCTTCATAAAGGTTATCAAAATCCGTAATAATTTTAGTTGCCAGTTCATGTTTAACAAACATACTAATACCACCGTGTTTCCGTGTTTCTCTGTTCTTAAATAAATGTTTATACCCATCTATACGAGCGAGGGGGGCAGACGACTCAGAAAGTAATGTCTCACAAGCCCCAAAAATATCAACTCCGTGATTAGCAAGGAACAACGACAATTGGTCAAGGCTTTTTAACAATCCCCTACAGTTAAGGGAAGCGATTCTTAAACTTCCAGGCGTAGGTCGGTATTTAGGGACTTTTTCCGGTAACAAATAATTATTTTCAGGGAGGTTATCAATAAAAAAATCACGATCATCTTTACTATAGATTCCCAGCTTTGAAAAATGCTTTGCAAGATCCAGGGGACTTTTTTGGAGACGGAGTAGTTTTTTAGCGGTATTTCCCAACTCATTTAAATTACTAAATATAATGACTTACCAAAGAATCCAGGGGTTTGAATCTGGATGGATGGTTACTTACACGAGACTGTGTACCAAACAGAAAGACATGTGATGACACTGAAAAATAAGAGCCAGGACAGAAACGGAACTTGATTATTTCTACTACTACTACTAGGTCTAGAAAAAAGCACAAAGAACGTTCAACAGAAACACCCATCACAGTGTTTAACTCAGTGCGTTTACTTCAATTCAACAGCTTTTGTTATCCTTTAAGATACAGCAACATCATCGTATGCAATCCATTGATCATTGCTAGCATTTCTCACTTCCAACTTTAAAGACGAACTATTTTGCTTAAGTCGAACGAATGCAAAAGACTTCGACTCGCGTATTTCTTTTGTTTTTGCCAGTAACAGGTTTCTTCGCGCGTTGAGTTCAGGAGGCAGGTCAGTGCATATCCGCATGCCCGATCCTTTTAGTTTCCCAACAGATTTTAGTACAGTTTGAACCTCCCATTCATTCAGGCATGAGAACATAACAGGCGGTGCTGCCTTTTTGGTGGAATTCGATGCACGAACAGACACATTGTCGAGCCTTTGTTTAATTCGGAATAGCCTTGTTATCTTGGGGCTGTCTTCGAGACCAAGGTTGTTTTTCATGACTTCTTCGAAATTAGCTTGTAGAGTTTCGCCATGTTTTTCTTTCGTTAGTACGTGTAATATCAGGTTCAGCCTCCGATCTCGTACTTCTAGCTCCAAAAGTCTCTGGTTGGTCGAGTCAGTCGCTTTTATTTGAACATCTAGTGTAGATTGAAGCGCAGCGATTATTGTGTCCTTTTCTTCAATCTCAAACTTCAGTTTTACGATTTCCGATTTTAGCTGATTAAATTGCGACGCACTTTCCGCAGATAACTGATCTTTTGTTGCTGTCTGACTCACTGAGATTGCAGATAGCCTGGAATCAAGTTTAGCGACGGCCTCCTTCAAAATCTTTTCCACGAATGCCTCTGTTACCACAATTCTTGCTATAATAGCTGTTGAATTTGCTTAGAATGACATGAAACGAGACTTACTCGCAAGGGGGGCTTCAATCGGAATTCTAAATATCGGAATTCTTCGCCACTGAATAATTAGTTATTCTAATGAATAATTAGTCTCGCCACCTCTATCAGAGCGTGATTGCCTATAAATATCGGAATTCCTAATTATATTCTTACTGCTTGATGGCTAAATGAAGTGTCTAATTTCTTGCTAAAAAACTAGTCAGACAGGTTTCGTAAGAGATCTTCGTTTGTTCAGAGATTGCAAAATTAGTTCATAAAAACTTGCCAAACAGCTTTGTTAAGGCCGTGATTAAGGGGGTGATTAAGTGAACTGATGGAACTCGAAAATCCCATGTTAAATTGAAAATTTATATTTAAAAAGTACTCAAGTATTCATTGGCGGAAGATGCCGCTTTTAATATCAGGCCATAGCTTCTTGAAGATGCTACAAAATGTTTGAAAGGATTTTGTTCTATTTCCTCTAATTGCTTAGAAATCTTAGAAAATGTCTAGATCTTTTTCACAAGTGTACTCTATGAAAGATATTGCTTTTGGAACAAAATCGGTACTATCATGAGCAGAAGACAATAACCTATAAGATGATTGGAACCATTTTTTGATGTATTTTCCGGTTTTCTAACAGTCCCCTAGAATATTTTCAGCTACCTGAAATTTTTACAAGTCGGTTGCCATAAAGAATCGTTTCAGATCGCCGATAATAACCCCTAGAGACGAAAATGACAAGCTGGTATAATCAGCTACTTGTTAATAGTGTGAAATTTTCATAAATTATTTCAATGCAATGAAGAAACCTAGAAATGAGAAATAGTCAGGAGCCTTCGGGAAAGTTGTGCACACAAAGCCGAAATCATGGGGAAAATTAAATCAAAGCGAGTTATGGAACTGCGAAACTGCGAGAAATTTGGGGATAGGCTAGTGGATAAAGAACCGAAAAGAGTCTAAGGCGGACTATTGCATGGAAGTTGGAAAGAATGGACTGGTCAACCCCAAACGAGGCCACGACTACTTTTACCAAGTACAATGTCAGCTTGAATGTGCTCAGCTATATACTTGCTTTTTCATGATTTTTACCCAGAGAGACCTCTACATTGAAAAGATAGACCGCGATCCAGGCTTTTGGACCGAAAAGATTTTTCCCAAGCTGAAAGGATTCTTCATGGATGCTTTGATCCCAGAGTTCCACAGGGGGTTCCAATACAAGAACCGTACTTACAAGATTAATCGTCTAGTACCGGTAACAGGAAAATTCATTTTCCTTACATTCTATCCTTCTTTGTAGTTACATACTTAATTGTATTGTCATTTGAAATACAATACCTTTGTTTATATTGCTTGTCCTCCAACTTTATCAAACAGTTCGTAGTAACGAACTGTAGTAAAGAGCGACCCGGCTCAATAGTAACCGAAACTCTAAAAAAATGGGATTTTGGTACCAATAGCTACATCAAAAGAATCGCATTTTAATGCTGCTTTTAAATACATTAAATAAAAACAAGTTTTTTCAACTGAAAGTAAGGAGCGACATTAAAACTTAAAACGGACAGAAATTACTTCGTATATAAAAGGGGCTGCTTCTTCATCAACGCCCCACTCTTTACGCTAAAGTTTGACTCTTTCTCTCAACTCTTCTTTTTAAAACAGTAAAAAACTTTAGCGTAAAGAGCGGGGCGTTGATGAGGAAGCAGCCCCTTTTATATACGAAGTAATTTCTGTCCGTTTTAAGTTTTAATGTCGCTCCTTACTTTCAGTTGAAAAAACTTGTTTTTTATTTAATTTCTGAACGTTTTTGAATAAATGCATGTTTTGATTTTGGCTCTCCGCAGAGTAATAATTGAAACGGACTTTGATTTTTTTTTTTATTATTATTCTTTTTTTTTGCTAAATGGCTTACTCATAATTTTGATCGAATGATTTTGAGAAAAAAGAGCGGGGGAGGAAGCCTAGTTGCCCTCCAATTTTTTGGTTAATAAAACAGGCAACTAGAAATTTAATTTTTTACGAATCTTTTTATTAGTAAAAGATATACGTAACTTATAAACTAGCTTACGTGAAGAATTTTTTATTCTCATATTTTTATTACAGATATGAGAGGGTTCACCCCGTCGTCAGTACCTCTCTCTTTACACTAGATCTTAAATTTTGGCCCAATTCATTAAGAATGACCCCTGAATCACAAAAGCCGTAGAATAAATAGTTGACATTACTAAAAATTCTTTAGCGTAAAGAGCGAGGTATTAGGAGGAGGTGAGCTCCTCATATGGGTAATAATTTCTGTTCGTTTTAAGTTTTGATGCTGCTCCTTACTTCCAGCTGAAAAAAAAACTTTTTCATATATATTTTTTCATTGTTTTTTTTTTAATAATGTTAGTAAATCCAGCACTCCCTTCATGGAAATTTTCTTCCCCCATGACCAAGTCCTCGATGGAAAGTTCCCCCAGTATATCTCCCTCTTTTCGACCCCTCCCCCCGACCAAAAAATCCTCCTGAAAACACCAGTACACTTCCCAATAACCATTACTATATGTAAGCACTGGTCAAAGTTTTTAACTTTTAACCCCTCCCACGGGAACTATGGAGGAGTAAGTCGTCCCCAAAGACATGGTTATAAGGTTTTTCGACTACGTTGAATAAAATGGCTATCTCAGAATTTTGATCCGTTGACTTTGGGAAAATAATGAGGGGAGGGGGCTAAGCTGGGAGCGCCAGCTAAAAGCTATAGAATCTTAACGAAAATTACACCATCAGATTCAGCGTGTCAGAGAACCCTACTGTAGAAGTTTCAAGCTCCTATCTGCAAAAATGTGGAATTTTGTATTTTTTGTCAGAAGGCAGATCACAGATGCGTGTTTATTTGTTGTTGTTTTTTCAGGGGTGATCGTATCAACCCAGTGGCCCTAGAATGCTGCAAAAGGGCTCATTCTAATGGAAATGAAAAGTTCTAGTGCCTTTTTTAAGTGACCAAAAACTCGGAGGGTACCTAGGCCCCCGTCCCACGCTAATTATTTTTCCAAAGTAACCGGATCAAAATTCTGAGATAGCCATTTTATTCAGCGTAGTCGGAAATCCTTATAACTATTTCTTTGGGGACGACTTACTCCCCCACAGTCCCCATGGGAGGGGCTACAAGTTACAAACACTGACCAGTGCTTACATACAGTAATGATTATTGGGAAGTGTACAGACGTTTTTGGGGGCGTTTTCATTTGGTTGGGGGCAGGGTTGACAAGAGAGGGAAATGCTGGGGAAACTTTTCATGGAGGAAGAAAATTTCCATGAAGGGAGCGCAGGTTTTCCTAGCATTATTAAAAAAAAACAATGAAAAAATAAATATGACAAAGTTTTTTTCAACTGAAAGTAAGGAGCAGCATTAAAACTTAAAAGGAACAGAAATTATTACGCATATGAGGGGATCACCTCCTCCTAACACCTCGCTCTCTACGCTAAAGTATTTTTAGAATTTCAACTATTTATTCTACGGCTTTTGTAATTCAGGGGTCATTCTTAAGAAATCGGGACAAAATTTAAGCTCTAGTGTGAAGAGGGAGGTACTGACGAGGGGGTGAACCCCCCTCATATATGTAATAAAAATGTGAGAATACAGAAGTTCCCTACGTAAGCTAATTTGTAAGTTACGTATGTCTTTAACTAATAAAATTTATTTTTACTAATAATTTTACTTATAAAAAAATTCGTAAAAAATTAAAAGTTCTAGTTGCCTTTTTAGGTAACCAAATAATCGGAGGGCAACTATACCTCCTTCCCCGCTCCTTTTTATTTCTCAAAATCGTTCGATCAAAACTATGAGAAACCCATTTAGCCAAAAAAATAAATATCCAAATTTCGTTTTAATTATTCATCTGTGGAGAGCATAAATCAAAACATGCATTGATTAAAAAACGTTAAGAAATTAAATTAAATAAAAACAAGTGTTTTTAACTGAAAGTAAGGAGTGACATTAAAACATGAAACGAACAGAAATTACTTCATATATGAAAGCGGCTGTTTCCCCATCAAGGCCCCGGTCTTCACGCTAAAGTCTGACTCTTCCTCTTAACTCTATTTTTTAAAACAGTAAAAAACTTCAGCATAAAGAGCGGGGTGTTCATGAGGAAGCAGTCCCTTTCATATACGAAGTAATTTCTGTTTGTTTTAAGTTTTAATGTCACTCCTTACTTTCAGTTTTATTTTATTTTTAATTTGTAAGAAAAGTTTGGTTTTGTAAGAATCTTCGAAGAAAGCTTTCAACTAAGTTCACTGTTTAGTTTCGAATTAATCAAATGAGGTATTTTAAATAGCCTATCCCTAGGAAATAAAGTGGAAAAAACAATAAATTTTAAAATGCATTCTATGCATGCCGTCACAGTTGCATATGCATGGGCATTTTGTACTTGAGAATGATAGTGCTCTTCTGCTCATTTTCTCTTCTCCCTTGGTCGGTAGCCAAGCTTTGCAAGACGCAGCCAAATATATTATTATTTCTCGGCTGAAGCATCTCACCAAAGGAAGCTGTCAATCAAAACCTTTCACAAGACTTGATAATTAGTCCTATTTGAAGTTTTGACAATCGACGGTTTCAAGAGAATTAAAAGACAGAAGGCTAACCTAACTTCAATTTTGAAGCTCGATGTTTTCAAGTTCACTTAAGGCCGTGATTAAGTGATAAAAAAAACCTTATAACCATGTCTTTGGGGACGACTTACTCCTCCATAGTTCCCGTGGGAGGGGTTAAAAGTTAAAAACTTTGACCAGTGCTTACATATAGTAATGGTTATTGGGAAGTGTACTGGTGTTTTCAGGAGGATTTTTTGGTCGGGGGGAGGGGTCGAAAAGAGGGAGATATACTGGGGGAACTTTCCATCGAGGACTTGGTCATGGGGGAAGAAAATTTCCATGAAGGGAGTGCTGGATTTACTAACATTATTAAAAAAAAAAACAATGAAAAAATATATATGAAAAAGTTTTTTTTTTCAGCTGGAAGTAAGGAGCAGCATCAAAACTTAAAACGAACAGAAATTATTACCCATATGAGGAGCTCACCTCCTCCTAATACCTCGCTCTTTACGCTAAAGAATTTTTAGTAATGTCAACTATTTATTCTACGGCTTTTGTGATTCAGGGGTCATTCTTAATGAATTGGGCCAAAATTTAAGATCTAGTGTAAAGAGAGAGGTACTGACGACGGGGTGAACCCTCTCATATCTGTAATAAAAATATGAGAATAAAAAATTCTTCACGTAAGCTAGTTTATAAGTTACGTATATCTTTTACTAATAAAAAGATTCGTAAAAAATTAAATTTCTAGTTGCCTGTTTTATTAACCAAAAAATTGGAGGGCAACTAGGCTTCCTCCCCCGCTCTTTTTTCTCAAAATCATTCGATCAAAATTATGAGTAAGCCATTTAGCAAAAAAAAAAGAATAATAATAAAAAAAAAAAATCAAAGTCCGTTTCAATTATTACTCTGCGGAGAGCCAAAATCAAAACATGCATTTATTCAAAAACGTTCAGAAATTAAATAAAAAACAAGTTTTTTCAACTGAAAGTAAGGAGCGACATTAAAACTTAAAACGGACAGAAATTACTTCGTATATAAAAGGGGCTGCTTCCTCATCAACGCCCCGCTCTTTACGCTAAAGTTTTTTACTGTTTTAAAAAGAAGAGTTGAGAGAAAGAGTCAAACTTTAGCGTAAAGAGTGGGGCGTTGATGAAGAAGCAGCCCCTTTTATATACGAAGTAATTTCTGTCCGTTTTAAGTTTTAATGTCGCTCCTTACTTTCAGTTGAAAAAACTTGTTTTTATTTAATGTATTTAAAAGCAGCATTAAAATGCGATTCTTTTGATGTAGCTATTGGTACCAAAATCCCATTTTTTTAGAGTTTCGGTTACTATTGAGCCGGGTCGCTCTTTACTACAGTTCGTTACTACGAACTGTTTGATAAAGTTGGAGTTGGATATTCGTATTTTTTGCCAGAAGACCGATCACGGGTGCGTGTTCATTTTTTTTCTATTTTTTACCCCAGGGGTGATTGTATCGACCCTGTGGTCCTAGAATGTTACAAGAGGGATCATTCTAACGGAAATTAAAAGTTCTAGTGCCCTTTTTAAGTGACCAAAAAAATTGGTGGACACCTAGGCCCCCTCCCACGCTCATTTTTTTTCCAAATTTATTGGATCAAAACTCTGAGATAGCCATTTTATTCAACATAGTCGAAAATCTTAATGACTATGTTTTTGGTGACGACTTACTCGCCCAAAGTCCCCGTGGGAGTGGCTGCAAGTTAAAAACTTTGACCTGTGTTTACATATAGTAATGGTTATTGGGTACAATGGTTAAGTGTACAGACTTTTTCAGGGAGATTTTTTGGTTTAGGGGGGGGGGGGTGATTTGAGGGGGGAGGTTACATGGGAGGATCTTTTCATGGAAGAATTTGTCATGTGGAAGAGAATTTCAATAAAGGGGATGCAGGATTTTTTTTAGCATTATTTCAAAAACAATAAAAAAAATAAACATGAAAAGTTTTTTCAACTGAAAGTAAGGCTCAGAATTAAAACTTAAAACGAACAGAAATTATTACGTATATGAGGGGTTCACCTCCTTGTAATACCTTGCTCTTTACGCTAAAGTATTTTTAGTAATTCCAACTATTTATTCTACGGCCTTTGTGATTTAGGGGTCATTCTCAAGGAATTGGAGCAAAATTTAAGCTTTAGTGTAAAGAGCGTGGTATTGACGCGGGGGTGAACCCCCGCATATACGTAATAAAAACTTACGAATATAGAAGTTCGTTACGTAAGTTAATTCATAAATTACGTATATTTTTACTAACTAAAACATTCGTAAAAAATTAAAAGTTTTAGTTGCCTTTTTAAGTAACCAAAAAATTGGAGGCCCACTAGGCTCCTCCCCCACTCCTTTTTTTCTCAAAATCTTCCAATTAAAACTATGAGAAAGCCATTTATCCCCAAAAAATTAATGTGCAAATTTCGTTTTAATTATTTATGTGCGGAGAGCCAAAATCAAAACATGTATTAATTCAAAAACGTTCATAAACTCAATAAAAAGAACAAGTTTTCTTAACTAAAAGGAAGGAGTGACATAAATTTAATATCGCTCCTTACTTTCAGTTAAGAAAACTTGTTTTTTTTAGTTAATTTTGAATCGGTTCAACTTTTCCTAAGGTGTTCTATGCCCCAAGTTATTTTACCTATGAACTATTTGGACAAAACGGTTTTCTCAAAATTTTTACCGGATGTCTTCAGGGGAGATCGGGTGTGGGAAGGTGAATGGTTGCCCTTTGGTCACTTTTAACTCTTAAAAAGGGCACTAGAATACCTAACTTCACCAAGATACCAACTCCATATATTAAATATTCAATTAAAATATACCTTTACAGTAGTTTATCCTACTCTGCCTAAGCTAATTGTCTCCGAATGCAGACAGACAAACCGGTTTTATGCAGCCAGATCAGGTCAAACTTCCTGAGTGGGGTCGCTATAATACGTAAGTACCGTCTGTTTCATAGGCCGAATTAGCTGTATCCTCAGAAACGTGTGCTCGAATTGTTGCCATCAGTGTTTCAAGTTTGGGGAGGGGGCTAATAGTAATAATGAGGAATACGCTAAACTCCTAATGTGAGATAACCTACAGTAATTAGTACTTCTAAGCTATCTCCCTGCAGTCTATGGATAAAGTGTCCCTGAGAAAACCTCGCACTTAGAATCTCCTTGAGACGATGTTATGCAATCGACAATCAGGCCCTATGCCTGGTATTAGGCTAGGGATAGTGGATACCACGGGTACAACTAGACGGGCATCTTGAATCTATACTTAAAAATCCTCGGCATATATTATCTCATAAAATATGAGAGGAACCTCTGTAGCGTTGCCTATAGTAAATGCTATACTGACTCGACCAACCAGAGACTTTTGGAGCTAGAAGTACGAGATCGGAGGCTGAACCTGATATTACACGTACTAACGAAAGAAAAACATGGCGAAACTCTACAAGCTAATTTCGAAGAAGTCATGAAAAACAACCTTGGTCTCGAAGACAGCCCCAAGATAACAAGGCTATTCCGAATTAAACAAAGGCTCGACAATGTGTCTGTTCGTGCATCGAATTCCACCAAAAAGGCAGCACCGCCTGTTATGTTCTCATGCCTGAATGAATGGGAGGTTCAAACTGTACTAAAATCTGTTGGGAAACTAAAAGGATCGGGCATGCGGATATGCACTGACCTGCCTCCTGAACTCAACGCGCGAAGAAACCTGTTACTGGCAAAAACAAAAGAAATACGCGAGTCGAAGTCTTTTGCATTCGTTCGACTTAAGCAAAATAGTTCGTCTTTAAAGTTGGAAGTGAGAAATGCTAGCAATGATCAATGGATTGCATACGATGATGTTGCTGTAGCTTAAAGGATAACAAAAGCTGTTGAATTGAAGTAAACGCACTGAGTTAAACACTGTGATGGGTGTTTCTGTTGAACGTTCTTTGTGCTTTTTTCTAGACCTAGTAGTAGTAGTAGAAATAATCAAGTTCCGTTTCTGTCCTGGCTCTTATTTTTCAGTGTCATCACATGTCTTTCTGTTTGGTACACAGTCTCGTGTAAGTAACCATCCATCCAGATTCAAACCCCTGGATTCTTTGGTAAGTCATTATATTTAGTAATTTAAATGAGTTGGGAAATACCGCTAAAAAACTACTCCGTCTCCAAAAAAGTCCCCTGGATCTTGCAAAGCATTTTTCAAAGCTGGGAATCTATAGTAAAGATGATCGTGATTTTTTTATTGATAACCTCCCTGAAAATAATTATTTGTTACCGGAAAAAGTCCCTAAATACCGACCTACGCCTGGAAGTTTAAGAATCGCTTCCCTTAACTGTAGGGGATTGTTAAAAAGCCTTGACCAATTGTCGTTGTTCCTTGCTAATCACGGAGTTGATATTTTTGGGGCTTGTGAGACATTACTTTCTGAGTCGTCTGCCCCCCTCGCTCGTATAGATGGGTATAAACATTTATTTAAGAACAGAGAAACACGGAAACACGGTGGTATTAGTATGTTTGTTAAACATGAACTGGCAACTAAAATTATTACGGATTTTGATAACCTTTATGAAGAAATGCTTTTTGAATTTATCCTTGTGGAAATTGAAACTAAGAGTGAAACTCTGTTTTGCTGTGTGTTATATAGACCGCCTTGTGGGTCACCAGCCAAATTTTTGGAATCTCTCGATAAACTGTTATCTTCCATGCTAAGTCGGTATAAAAAACTACTATTTATGGGGGATTTTAACATCGACCTCCTTGCTCCGTCTACATTCAAACAAGCTCAAAATAATTCTAGCTTAGCAAATGAATTTATTTCTTCATTCCTTAGTACTGGAATGCTTCCTGCATGCCGTATCCCTACTCGCGTCACAGACACTACCGCGTCTTTAATTGATTAAATAAAAAAAACGAGTTTTTTTAACTGAAAGTAAGGACCGACATTAAAACTTAAAACGCACAGAAATTACTTCTTATATGAAAGAGGCTGCTTCCTCATCAACGCCCCGCTCTTTACGCTAAAGTTTGACTCTTTCTCTCAATTCTTCTTTTTAAAACAGTAAAAAACTTTAGCGTAAAGAGCGGGGCGTTGATGAGGAAGCAGCCTCTTTCATATAAGAAGTAATTTCTGTGCGTTTTAAGTTTTAATGTCGGTCCTTACTTTCAGTTAAAAAAACTCGTTTTTTTTATTTAATTTCTGAACGTTTTTGAATCAATGCATGTTTTGATTTTGGCTCTCCGCAGAGGAATAATCAAAATAAAATTTTGCATTTTTTTTTTTGGGGGGGGGGCTAAATGGCTTTCTCATAATTCTGATCGAATGATTTTGAGAAAAAAAGAGCGGGGGCGAAGCCTAGTTGCCCTCCGATTTTTTGGTTAATTAAAAAGGCAACTAGAACTTTTAATTTTTTACGAATCTTTTTATTGGTAAAAGATTTACGTAACTTATAAATTATCTTACGTAAAGAACTTTTGTATTCTCATGTTTTTATTACATATATGAGGTTATTCGCCCCATCGTCAGTACCTCGCTCTTTACACTAAAGCTTAAATTTTATCCCAATTCATTAAGAATGACCCCTGAATCACAAAAGCCGTAGAATAAATAGTTGAAATTACTAAAAATACTTTAGCGTAAAGAGCTAGGTATCATAAGGAGGTGAGCCCCTTATATGGGTAATAATTTCTGTTTGTTTTAAGTTTTATTGCTGTTCCTTACTTCCAGCTGAAAAAGCTTTTTCACATTTATTTTTTAATTTTTTATTTTAAATAATGCTAGTAAATCCTGCTCTCCCTTCATGGAAGTTTTCTTCTCCCATGACAAATTCTCGATGGAAAGTCCCCCCAGCATATCCCCCTCTTCTCAACCCCTCCCCCCAACCAAAAAATCCTCCTGAAAACGCCTGTATACTTCCCAATAACCATTACTGTATGTAAGCACAGGTCAAAGTTTGTAACTTGTTGCCCCTCCCACGGGGACTGTGGGGGGAGTAAGTCGTCCCCAAAGACATAGTTATAAGGTTTTTCGACTACGTTGAATAAAATGGCTATCTCAGAATTTTGATCCGTTGACTTTGGGAAAATAATTAGCGTGGGAGGGGGCCTAGGTGCCCTCCAATTTTTTTGGTCACTTAAAAAGGGCACTAGAACTTTTCATTTCCGTTAGAATGAGCCCTCTTGCAACATTCTAGGACAACTGGGTCGATACGATCACCCCTGGGAAAAAAAAAAAAAAAAAAAAACAAAAAAACAAATAAACACGCATCCGTGATCTGCCTTCTGGCAAAAAATGCAAAATTCCACATTTTTGTAGATAGGAGCTCGAAACTTCTACAATAGGGTTCTCTGATACGCTGAATCTGATGGTGTGATTTTCGTTAAGATTCTATGACTTTTAGGGGGTGTTTCCCCCTATTTTCTAAAATAACGCAAATTTTCTCAGGCTCGTAACTTTTGATGGGTAAGACTAAACTTGATGAAACTTATATATTTAAAACCAGCATTTAAATGCGATTCTTTTGATATAGCTATTGGTACCAAAATTCCATTTTTTAGAGTTTTGGTTACTATTGAGCCGGGTCGCTCCTTACTACAGTTCGTTACCACGAACTGTTTGATAACTTATTCACCAACCTGGATCTGAAAACATGTGATGTGATTATTTATGATGATTGTGATCATTTTTTAATCCTTTCAGAAGTTACACTTGATAAGCCAAAAGTAGAACATCCTGAACGGAAAACTCGAAAGCTTGATGCAGAATCGATTGAATCTCTTAGAAACCAATTAAATAATATTAACCGTAGTCCGTCTTTGGATAATCAGGATGTTGATCAAGCAGCTAATTATTTTATACAAGAATTTGAAAAGGCTTTTGATCGTGCGTGTCCTGTGAAAACAAGTAAATCAAGACGCCAAGAGCCAAGAAAACCTTGGATCTCTAAAGGGATTGTCCGATCAATTAAAATAAAAAATCAACTTTATAAAATCCGAATAGAGAACCCAAGTGAAGATAACAAGGAAAAATTCAGATTATATAAAAACAATTTAACTAAAGTGATCCGTGCAGCAAAAGCATCACATTATACGAAACTTTTTGCAGAAGCTTCGGGTTCCCCCAAAAAATCTTGGGAGATTATCCATGGAATTATTGGAAAGAAAAAAAAATGTCTAAATTTCCTGAATCTATAAATCATGGTCCTGAACTGGTGTCTGATAGACATGGTATAGCAAACGTATTTAATAAGCACTTTGCCAATGTTGGTATACGTACGGTAAAGGAGTCTGTAGCTGCTAATAATTCTGAACAAAGAAATAAGTTTGAAGATTACCTACCTCCATCTTCTTTGTCTTCGCTATTTTTAACACCGACTTCAAAAGAAGAGCTGATAAACATAGTTAATCTTCTAAAACCTGGTGGAGCTGAAGGGATAGACGGTTCATCTACCCGACTGTTAAAACTAATTATTGCTAATGTAGCTGACCTCCTTGTGCATATTGTGAATGTTTGTTTCAGGAGCGGGAAGTTCCCATCATGTTTGAAATCTGCACGTGTTATTGTTCTGCACAAGGGAGGAGACCCTAAAGACCCATCTAATTATAGACCTGTTTCAATCCTTTCCGCGTTTGAGAAAGTTATTGAACGGTGCATTTACAAGAGAGTAAATAATTTCCTAGAAAAACACAAATACTTTAGTAAGTCACAGTTCGGTTTTCGGAAAAGCCATTCAACGGAACAAGCTATCCTAGCGGTCACGCAATATATTCATGATGCTCTTGATCGAGGTGAAATTCCAGCATCTATATTTATTGACATAAAAAAGGCATTCGATACAATCTGTCATAAGATTTTACGGAGAAAGCTTGAGAATTGCGGTATTCGAGGACCTGCTAATAACCTGATCATGTCATTTCTGTCTGAGAGAAGCCAGTATGTTGATGCTGATACTACGAGATCTGAACTGATCTCTTTGGATGGACAAGTCGGAGCTCCCCAAGGGTCAATTTTTGGCCCCCTTTTATTTTAATTTATATTAACGATATTGATAATTCTATGAAAGATCTCGGCCTCACGGTTCTGTTCGCGGATGACACAGCCCTCAGTATTAGTGGTCCTACTGAACTTGTACTACGTTTAAAAATGAAAGAAGTTTTTACATATCTGCTTGAATGGTTCGCAGCGAATAATTTATGTATTAATACATCTAAAACCAAATTCCTGATTTTCTCTCGGATTTCAAAAGCATTGCCAACTTTTAATTCCCTAACAATTGAAAAATGTGATACTACGATCAGCAGAGTCCACCATCTTCTGTTTTAAAAAGTAGAGTTAAGAGAAAGGGTCAAACTTCAGCGTAAAGAGCGAGGCATTGAGGAGAAAAAGCCCTTTCATATGCGGAGTAATTTCGGTTCGTTTTAAGTTTTAATGTCGCTCCTTACTTACCGTTACAATCAACTTTTTTTTAATTTAATATTCAATGAGATCCCAGTGGTCGATTCTTCTCGGCGAGTTTATTTATATTTGGTTCTATTGATGTTAATGATAGTCGAAGATCACCCCGATGCAATAAATTCTGAGAAAGAAACACCCTTACATAGAGCTGCTGCGACTGGAAATCTAGATAGTTGTCAGCTACTGATTTCAAAGGGTGTTGCAATAGATGCAATAAATTCTGAGAAAGAAACGCCTTTACACATGGCTGTTCAGACTGAAAATCTAGATATTTGTCAGCTCTTGATTTCAAAGGGTGCTGCAATAGATGCAATAAATTCTGAGAAAGAAACACCCTTACATCATGCTGCTGTGACTGAAAATCTAGATATTTGTCAGCTATTGATTTCAGAGGGTGCTGCAATAGATGCCGTAAATTCTTATGACCAAACGCCTTTACATATGGCTGTTCAGACTGAAAATCTAGATATTTGTGAGCTATTGATTTCAAAGGGTGCTGCAATAGATGCCACAGATGTTTTAAATAAAACGCCGTTACATTTTGCTGCCTTTTGTGGAGAGCTTCAAGCGTGTCAGCTATTAATTTCAAAGGGTGCTGCAATAGATGCCATAGATTATAAGAAAGAAACACCTTTACATAAGGCTGTTGTGACTAAAAATCTAAACACTTGTGAGCTATTGATTTCAAAGGGTGCTGCAATAGATGCAATAGATTCTTGGAAAGAAACGCCTTTGCACATGGCTGTTGTGAATGGAAATCTAAATATTTCTCAGCTATTGATTTCAAAGGGTGCTACAATAGATGCCATAGATTTTTTAAATGCAACGCCTTTACATTATGCTGCCTTTTGTGGAGAGCTTCAAGCCTGTCAGCTATTAATTTCAAATGGTGCTACAATTGATGCTTCAAATTCTAGTAACTTAACTCCTTTACATATTGCTGCACAGAAAGGTCACTTGGATGTGTGTAAGTTACTAGTGTCAAAGGGTGCAGGCGTGAACTCTTTAAGCTCAAATAATGAGACACCTTTAATGCTAGCGTTTTTCTCCTGCACCCCAAAGGTAAGCGTGGTTAAATATCTATTGGAAAATAACGGACTTTGTCATCCGTACACGTTGAAATCAATTTGCCGGGAAATAATAAACAAACTACCCTCCATCAATATCTTGAACATTCCAAAAACTTTGAATAATTACCTAACTTATAAGAATGAACTAATAAGTTTTGAAACAAGAAAAAGGAGCCTCCTTGATTTGATATACAAGAGTAACATTTTAGAAAATGATAGTGTTCTAAGAGACTGGAATTCTGAGGTTTTTCCATGATGAAAAAGGTCAGCCTCTCGCTACTGCTGCTGGTAACACATTACTTATTGATAGATCATATTGGCATTTCTCTGGCATTAGCATTCGAAAGAAGACAGAAAGAAAATAAAGTTACTGCAGCACTAACATCAAAATGTACACCTTATCAAGATGCCGAAAATGCAATCTAACTAAAAATAATGTCGTATTACACAGTGAAATCGCAAGTAAAATAAAAGATCATTGACAAACAATATCACCAAGAAATATAAGATGAATTGCTGAAAAAAGCCCCGGCGAACGTTACTTATACCATCGATGGTAAACCAAAACATACACTCCTTTAACACAATAATAACAATGATGAAAAGTATGGCGAGGTTGTTAAAAGTTGTGTATGACCCCAAAATGGAATATGTGACATCTCAAGAGGAAAATATATTGAAGTATATTATGAGATAAATTCAAAAAATATTCAAAAAATATAAGAGATTAAAAAAAAACAAGTTTTTTCAACTGAAAGTTAGGAGCAAAATTAAAAGTCAAAACGAACAGAAATTTTTAGGCACATGAAGGGGTTGGCTCCTCTTTAAGACTTCCATCTTTACGCTAAAGTTTATTTTATGACCGAAACCTACTAAATCCAAGATAGCCAATTGCTTGGATTTGTAAGTAAGGTCCTGGAATCACATAGTCAATTTTACCATTAACATTAATAAATAATCAATGTACCTAACCATGAGTTTGAAATCAATGTATCTAACCAGATTTGTTTCTGGATATTTGAAAGCGTCTGAAAAATATAGAAAACCAGCCTGGGGACCTTTCTAAGGTCGCGTCGATAGCGGAAGAACTGCAAACTATATCCTCCCAAATGAAGCAAAGTGAGGCGTCGCAGTCGAAAACCACGAACGACATCCATAAAATAAAAGAAATGATAGACGAATCGTAGAGGTGGGGAGAGTGGTTAGAAAAAGAAGCAAAACAGTCAAACCTGATTTTTTATAACTTTAAACCCCTGAACCCTGGGGATCACTTGTGGAAGAAATCAGTGAGGTTATTTCCGGCTGTTTGCCACAGATTGAGATCAGGAGATGGGACATAAATGACGCGTATTAAACAAAAAGGGAGCAAATTATCGCTAGAATGTAAAAAGTCTCCGTCTTCACAGTGGGTTAAGATTGACTAGTTACGGTGATTAATAATGGCATTTCGTTTGGTGAGATTACTTTTATTATTTTACAATATGTAATGTTTCCCTGTTCATACGATCGTATTTTTTCTTGTGCAATTTTTTGTCCCTCTGTAGCTTGAAGTAATTGAGTGCAATAATTTTTCAGTGTCCGCATTTCATCTTACAATGAATATGTTCCATTTCTTTCTCTTGTTTCTATTTGTTTTCAAGCAGTTTTTTTTTTCTTTCATTATTTTCGATTTCTCACTGGCTCCGTTGTTTTTGCTACTTTAAGACTCAGACGGTATGCATTTTGCGAAAGTTTCTGCTAGTTCGGATCATAATTCTGATTATGTACATTGGATGATAATTGTATTGGGAATAGACTGAGACACCTTGAGTCTAACCCTTTTGATTTTTCCATATTCCAGAGCCATTATAAATTTGCTTGCAGGAAATGAGATAAATGACGGTGGGCTAATTAATTTTCCAAATTGTAACTATAAATTACCTTCCGAAGTTTCTGATCTTCCCAGTGCCGGTGTTGTGAGAACAGGATTTTTAAATTGTAGGGGTTTTTTTATTTCACAGGATGATCTTGTCGATGTAGTTCTTAAACTATCTCGTCATGTCGTTAGATCCTGTGAGACTTTTCTTATAGACCTGACTCCTCGGGTTATTTTCCCTGGATATCAATTTATTTTTAAAAACCGATTGACTAGGCGCCAAGGTGGTTTTGCAGTATTAGTTAAAGAAGATATCTCTTTTCGACGCATTGAAAATCTGGAAGGTTCTCATGAGGAAATGCTGTTTGAAGTAATGGTGACTGAAATTGGTCTTGGAAAAAAAGATGTTTTTTTTGCGTAGTATACCGACCGCCTTCTTCTCCAGTCAAGTCTTTCCTCTCCAAACTCCATGATTTTTTGCATCAACCCCATTTTCAAAGTGAAGATGTTATCCTTTCCGGAGATTTCAGTATTCCGGACATTCTAGAAGCTTCAAATGAATCTTCTGTTGAGTTATTGTCTTCTTGCTTTTCTGCGTATCTGCTTCCTACTTGCCTGATACCTACAAGAATTTCACCTAGTTCTGCTTCTCTTATTGATAATATTTTTACATCTTTACCAATTCAAGCAAATTTTGCTGTTTTAAGTGATATATTGGATCATTTCCTGCTGGTTTCAGATTTAGCTGAAAGATTAGCTGGTTTCTTTTACTTATAGAATACCGCAGGTATGTAAGCAACGTCAAGGACGGTTAATAAATAAAATAACATTAAAGCACCTGAATGAAAGCCTTGGACTATTGGATTGGCAGGAGGTAATATCCACGGAGGATACAGTTATGGCAACTGATAATTTTCTAAGAAATTTCAATTGCTGCCTTGATTCTAGTTGCCCATTTGTTACGATTAGAATTTGCAGACAAAAATTTCCTATAAGGCCATGGATAACGTTTGGAATTTCGATATCAGTTAAGAAAAAAAAATCAGTTATTTAAAAAGCAGTTAAACAATCCAACTGATTATAATATTAAAAATTTTAGACTTTTTAAACATAAATTAACCACACTGATACGATTGTCGAAACAATTGTATAATAAAGAGTCTTTCGAAGAAGCTCAAAATTCTCCTCGCAAAACGTGGTCTTTAATTAATTATTTTATAAAAAAAGAAAGGAAGTCAAGTTTCCTGAAGTTATTAGTTTGGAAGATGGATCGACTACTAATAAATTGGAAAAAAGTGGCTGATATTTTGAATACTTATTTTGCTAAAATAGGAGAGAAAATTGTTTCATCAGTAATGAACCAGTTTGATTTACGTAGTAATAAATATTTTTCTTCATACCTTCCATCTTCTCAAAGTAATTCAATTTTTCTTGGGCCTATTTCTCAGTCTGAAATAACAAAAATAGTGTGTGATCTAAATCCAGATAATTCACCTAGACCTTTAGACCTTTAGATTATTCTCACTAACAATTAAACAACTTAAATTGCTGAAACTAATAAAGCTGATTTTTCTCATGAACAATTAAAGCAAAATATTCTACTTTCTTATATATTTTTTCACTTTAATTTGATTTGGGCCAATATTGGAAATCAATGGAAAAAAAAAAAAAAAAATAAGAAACATACAATCATATGAAAACTGAAGATCCAAATATCGTTCTGAACAGAGGTTTAATTACAAGGAACGATAATTTCAACTTTAAATCCTCTGGATGTGACCATTATTGGAAAAAGCAAAGCAGCGATTGGTCTCTTCCAACTACAGTTCCCAACTCCAGCTTCACCTGGATATTTTTAGAACTGGGAAAGAGAAGTCCATATTTAGTTGTAAGTTTAAGCCTCTTGCGCCAAAATTCTATCCTAATAAGACTCTAAGCCCAACAAATGACAGTTTAGCGGGACCATCTTGCAATCCAGAGACTGATACAGGAAATAAATCCCCCCCCCCAAAAAAAAAACAAATAAAAAAAACATAGCCAAAAAAAAGATTTTGGTTTTAATGTCATTCTTTAATTTCGTCAAAAAATTGGTTTTTGTCAAAAACTCATTCTTTAATTTCGTCAGAAACTTGCTTTTTATATTTCTTTTAAGCCGGAATGTGAAGGAGATAATTTTTTTCCCAGAAATAATAACTATCACAAGCCTGGCTTGACAAAATTCGTGTTTTGAGTCAAAACAAAAGACAAAAATACAAAACAAGATTTCAAAGCAATCATAACACGTAAAACTGGCCAAAGAATTCACCGTCGTCAAATTTGCGAATTTGCGCAGTGTTTCTTTTCATCAAAATTGCGAAGCACTAAACGACAGGCCTACCATATCTTCAAATATGAAAAGGACAAGTCGAAGTACCTCATTGATTTTTGATCATCCATGGAACTTCAGCTTTAAACGAAATAATTAATCATGTTCCGAATGCCTTATACTACTTCAATAAGCAATTAAAGCAGAATATTTTAATTCATGGTCCACTCTTCCCATTTTAGGGAGATTTGGGCCAATATTAGAAACTATTGAGCAAAAAATTTGACATCAAAATATTCAAAAATACGGATGCTGACGGCCCAAAAAAAGAAAAAAAAAAAAAAAACAACAAATGTTTACTTACAAGGAACGATCACTTCCAAATTTAAATCCTCTCCTTCGAACCATAATTGGTGAGTGTAAAAACGGCAATTGATCCCTTCTAACTACAATTTCACTTGAATATTTTCAGAACTGAGGAGAGAAAAGTTCATAGTTAGTGGAATCATATAAAACCTTACGATTTTTGATGAACCAAGAAATTAACTCAGGAATTGGATCCTAGAAATAATCAGGAATCAGCAACAGCCTCTAGTTTATCATCATTTGGTGAAGTGTAAACAAATATCACATAATTAGGATATGTTAGGATACGTAAGAAGATGTCTCTATTGAAAGTCTAGAATTTTTGGAATGATAAAATAATTTGGATAAATCTAGAAACCATATTAGAAAACCCTCGGATTTTTTTTTTGGTAGTAGGTATGTTGGATTGAGCATTTGTTGAGAATAGAAATCACGGTCTAGAAAAAACGACCAGACACTCTGAGTGTTATAGTCCTTTTATCAGACAAATCAAAGGAGATAGACCATTTATCCTAAAGTATAACATTTAATAGCTAAAAATCTAAATGAAGAATTCCAAATTCAGAAATTTCCACCATCACCGAAAGGGCGAAACAGTAGAATAAAAAGTTTATAAAAAATCTTGCATTCAAAAACTCGATTCTTTTTGGGGAAATAAAAGTTGTCACACAAACTCATCAATAAGCGGAATTCAACCTTTCTCTGTTTTAGTTTCTCAATTTTTCATGGCCAAAACTACCTTTTTGATTAAGTTTACTATCAAAAGATGAAGAATCGATAATGGTGCTTGCAACCCTCATACCTCGATCTCTAGATCACCTAGAAAACTGTCAGTCCAACAAACGATATATAACTGAGTAAGGTACAAAGACAATTCCTCGCCTATATTTTATTTCTCATTCTGAGGTCTCGTTGGGTAAAAAGGTAGAAATATTTTATCTAGTTTATGGAACAGTACTACTAGTAACTCCTTACAGTAAAAAGGTAAATCTTGTTTTTATAACGTCTTCTAATCATCGTCATCCACTCCTCCGATTGCCTTTATAAGCTTAGTAATAAAAGCCTAAAATTTTAGTAAAGGTACTAAAAAACTTTAAAAAACTCAACAAAAATTGTTTAAATGTTGTTGCTTTTTACAAGTCGATACAATATTTCGGGAGGGGGTTCAAACTAGGTCACCCCAACCCCCTGAACACAGCCATGGTTACTAGCCCCCTTTTTATTCTGTAATTCCGCAAGAAAATGCTGGAGATGTGCCTCTGCATTGAGGCACAGGAGAATCAACGAGGTCAAAGTCGAAGGCCTCGACTGAGTCCACTGATTTTGAATTAAAATCAAATAGCTGTGCAAAGACATATAGTCCGAGTGAGTGAGAGGAAAATCTGGCATAAGCCCTAATTAGGATTATGTAAAAATGATGTCAATTCATTTGTTAATAGACAAATCTATCCATCTTCCGTCCGTGTGTCATTCCTAGGGCAGAACTAAGGTAGATAGTCATAGAACTAAAATAGTCATAGAGCCTAGTTTTCTAAGTGTTTGGTTCACGCCGTTTGGTAAACGGCATGGGTAGGTATGACTCATATTGAACCAATACTTGTTTGTTCGATTTTAGAAAAGTACGCCCACCTAGAGTGGCAGGCAAAGAGGTAGCGATGTCATAAAAAAAAATATCTGAATTCTTGAAATTTTGCATCGACAAGACATACAAATATGAAATTCAACTAGCCTTCTATTCTGAAACAAACAACTAGCATTAAAGTCCATTTTACCGATATTTCGTGGTAACTGCAAGCAAAACGTGAAATAAAAAAAAAGTTATGTTCAAACAGGTATTCAGGATAAAAAGGCGTCAGATTCCAAATACTATTCCAAATATATACACAGTGTGATTCATATAGGAGCGAAATTTCGCACCATTGAAGAATATATAAATGTGGTTTTGGCATAAACCAAAATTTATAGATTTCAAGCAATTTAATAAAGCATACAATGTTCAGAAAATAGAAAACCCAAAAATAATTGTTTAGAAAAACGAAAAGGCTATTATAATTCAGAGAGCGTCACTGATCAATCTATTCAGTGTCAGTCAACCAACATTTGAAATGAAAATATATTTAGTTCATTTTTCATAGATTAATTGTGCCCAAAGAATCAAATTTGATTACTTAGGAACATAATTGACTTGAAACAGAGAAATAACTGGAAAGATAATAAATTTCGTAGTTAAATTCTTTAGAGAATGAGAAACGTTTTTGAGGAACAACAAAGCAAACGAGGTTGGTTTGTAAATTACAGCTACTATTGATTTATTTTTATTTTTTAGGATATACAAGGCTGGGTAAACTTGATCAAATACACTTTGGTACTCTGAAGCCAAGCCATCTATAGAAAAGAACCCTAACTTTTTCTTAGCAGTTTAGCTGTAGTTTTCAATTCTCGTTGTGTTTACCTTTAACGTTCCATCATCAAGAAATGGTACAAAATTCTTATCTTTTATACTTTGAAAGATTCTTAACTTGCCACACGGATGAACAGACTTTAAGAAACTAAATAAAACCAGTATTTTTTTCTTAAATTACCAATAGATTTATAAGTTAGGATTTATCTTCACATTATCGTAGTGAGGAACAAAAGGTTTCGATACCTCACAACTCTCCTTTAAATATAATATAAAATAATGAAAATGTCTTCTAACTTTGACTTGTTCCGCATCCGATTTCAACAAAATGGTCCGTTTTAGCAACATAAAAATAGCTGCCACAAAAAAAATTTTAGAAATTGTGAGATTCGACTTCAACAATTTAAATATCTTAAAGAGATAACCGATATTTTGGTCCGGAACTCGATTCCAAAAAGTAAAATATTCAATACACATTGAATATACTTGACACAGTGATTGTAACCACTGTGACTGCGATTGCTTGTGACTGCTACTGCGCAAAGGGATGTCTAGGAGTAACCTCACGTTTTCATGTTCTAGCTTCGATGTAAATAGTTTCCAAGAATTTAATTTAAACAATAGTGAACCTACGTTTCAGGCAACAGAATAAAAACGACAAAACAACAGAATAAAAAGCTTGTACTCAAAAGAATGATTCTTTTTCCGGGGTTAAAAGTTGTCACAAAGAAAAATCAATAAGCGGTATTCAACCGTTCCTTCTTTTGAATGGCTTAGTATTTCACAAGTAACTTCAGGCTAGTCGGGCTTTAAAAAGGCCTTTTTATGATGTTTTTATTATAACTGTAAGAACTGGCAAGAAAATATTTTACACCCTCCCACCACCGACGAAATACAAGTGGGTCTTTTAATCAAATTAGATGAAGGAATTCGTCTTTCGGATGGTTTACCCCAGCGGGAGTGCCACGCAAAGAAAATCGACTGAATCTCCAGAATTTTTTTTCAGCTTTTAATTTTTATTTCCAGTTGTTTTACCTATAACGCAACGTCGTAGATAAAAGATACGAAAAACCTCGTACTTAACCTCGTTTGAGAGATTTTTGGACTTATCAATTTGCATCCTGGATGAATATATTTCCAGTCTATTTTTCCTATTTCCATATTTCCTATTTCTATATACTCCTATTTCTATATTTCCAGTCTATTTTTATTTTAAGATTGCTATATCTCCAAACTCAATCAGCCAAGTACATTTAAAAAAAAAATCGAAAGCGAAAAATGTTCATATTACAGAATAGAATATATATTATTCGCTGCAATAGCTGGGGCTAACATAAGCAAGTCGTGGCACAAAAAGAGACCTAGAAAATAAAAATAGCAACACAAAAAATATGGCAGCAAGTGCTGATTCAAGGTCAATAAATTAAAATGAGTAGTAAAAAAATTAAAATAAGTTAAGAACCTATTTTCAAGATTAAAATAGCGACCGTTTACACAGAATATTTCAGAATAATTAAGTATATAAATGGTTGGTATATTGAAAAACAGTCACTGGCAAATACCTGAAATAAACAGTATGGAACATTAAATATTTGTCAAGATAATATTATTAAAATACCGAACAAAATAGGGAGCAAATGATTTGGGATCATTTTAATCGGAAGATTATGAGAAAAAAAATGAAGTGGTGGAGGAGGCCTAGCTACCTTCCATTTTTTTGTGCTTAAAAAGGCAACTAGAACTTTTAATTTTTTACAAATGTTTTCATAAGTAAAAATATACGTGACTTACGAATTAACTTCCGTAACGAACTTCTATATTGGTATGTTGTTATTACGTATAATAATAATAATAATAATTTATTCCAGAAAAAAGCCCGTGGGCCATAGGAAAATTACATAATACACAAACAACAAATTAACTACATTAAATTAAAACTATTTAAAGAAAACGCTCCCGATGCACCGCTGCAATCCTGACAAACCCTGCGATCCTTTTAATACTCAGGAAATTTGTATCTTTCATTCTATCTACCATCCATATCTCATTCAATTTTTCTTTACCATACATCTCACGCCTCCAATCATTCAATTCGACACATTCACACACAAAATGTATTAAACTTTCATCCTGAGATCCGCACATAGGACAAGCAATAGATTCTACCTTCTCCCCTTTTCTCCCTTGATACTTTCTTTTCTCCCCAATCAAAAATCCATTTCCCCTCCAATCCAAATAAGCCTTCAAATCCTCTCTACTTAACCCAACCTTCAAAATACCTCCTCCCCCCAACTCCCCTTTATCTGTCTATACAATTTTAACGACCCTGACCGATCCAGACTTGCCCACCATATCTGTATTTCTTGATTCTTCAATCTCTCTTTTACCTCCCTCAGGAGGTAACCTCTCTTTACCTCTCATATATATATATATATATATATATATATATATATATATATATGTATATATATATATATATATATATATATATATATATATATATATATATATATATATATATATATATATATATTTATATACATATATATATCAGAACTTTTGTGTTAATGGGCATACTAATTTTTACTGAACATACTAAAAAAGGTTGTTTCAAAATAAAAGTTCTAAAAATTGCTTGTTTTCAGAATCGGGGGGATGGTTGTAAAAAGTTTAGGCTGCAACTGTCCCTCACCCACCAATCGACTCCCTGCTACAAGGACAACCTAAGAGAGACCGTCTGCATATTCGCGACACGGGCAGAACTTGACGTATTTGCAAGACTTATTTCTTAGTTGTGGATATTGCTAGGGAAGAGTAAGATCAAATCTTTTTAAGAAAGGTGGTCGTAGATGATCTACAGACCTCTATCCTCCTTAAAAGAGGAAATATGTTGAAATGCACACAATAATTGAAATTGAAGACTCAGTCTACTTTATTCTACATCAAATCGTGTTCCAACCCTTTTTCATTTTGAAATTGATCCCCCCCCCCCAAAAAAAAAAAATAGAAGAAAAAATCGATCAACAAATTTCACAGGCACTATTATTTTTTTTTTTACTTTTACTTTGATATTGTAATTGTAATTGCAGTAGGTGTAAATTGCAAGTCAGTATCAGCATCAGTAGACGGTTAAACCTTCCATTTTCTCTCAAAATGGGAAGTATGTTAAATTGAACAAAACCCTTGACACGGAAGACTACATCTTCTTTGTTTTTCAGCAAAATGTACATTAACCCTTTTCTATTGGGAAATGACCCCCCCCCCCAAAAAAAAATGAACACTAATTTTTTCCAGAGCTACTGATTTATTTTTTTTTTTGTTTTATTTCAAAAGAAAGTATTTGTATCATTTTGATATACTGCTATTTAGCCCGTATAATATATACTGAAGCAAAAAGTACTTTCTAATAATTTTGTAGGAACATTAGATGGCTTGTAAAATTAAAGCAATTTCTCATGGTTTCAACTTCTTTCATTTACTGTTTCCACATCTTATTGGGTTGAAATATTTCCATCTAGTCATAAAACATTTTCATCTTGACGCGTTGGATTATACCACGGTATTTAACTGTTGCTACTCTCGGAGAGAAAATTATGTGCTAAACGCTAAACGACATTATGATTTCAATTGTTCAAACAGGTCAGTCTTCAGTTCAGTTGAGCATTGTAGTGTCAGGTAAGAATTACGATGATTTGTCTATTGCTTTGAGTTTTCTAAGGTAATATTTTGAATAAAATTGTGGTGAAGAGGTATAATTTTTTGTATTTGGCTCTTTGGTAAAACTCAAGATGGAGGATGTTTTGCCATTTTGGGAAGTAGTTGAGTTAGGCGTGGTGAAAGAAAATCTAAGGAATGGGTACAGCCTAGGAGCCAGACCCTCATCCGTTCCTTTTTCAAAGGGTAACCTTCCATAAGTTACTAAAAGGTAGCTTATAGCCTATTTTTTAGACTAGGCCTATGATGTACAGTTAAAAGTTAAGTAGGCTAGGCTTAGATATATAAATTAGCCTAGTTTTCAAATGAGCCCTTAAGCAAATCTATAATGTTTTAGCGCCCTGATAGCAAAAAAGAAAAAACAGAAGAAAAAAAAGGAATAGTGCTACCTATGCCAAAGTGGGATTTTCCAGGGGGGGGGGTCCATAAGTTTCATGTGTATGGTTTTCAGCAATGCTAATTCCAGTTGTGTTCTTTTTTTGCTGTGAAGGGATTTTTGAGGGGTCTTAGACTCTTTTTAAAATAGCCTAACACTTTGATTGGTAAAGCTCTAGATTAAGGCTATTGAGAAGGAAACTTGGGTCAATTTGTAGTTTTCAACAGAAGCCCTTAATGGGGCCCCAAAATATAAAGCAGTCGATATTAGCCTAACCAGAAGTTTACAAACATGTTTCTAAAAAAAAAACTGTCAAAAATTGCTTAGTTGCGGATGATGTAGGAAAGGTAATTAGGATATTTTCATAGTCTTAACAGAAACTGTTATTCCAGTGGCGCCATTTCAGAAAACCTTAGGAGGGGGGCCAAAAATCGATTTTGGGCCCCCATCCAGCCTTAAAAATTTTAAAATTTTCGAACATGCCTTTAGGTACCATACTACCTTTGGGGTTCGCATTTTGCAGCTTATTTAGGGACCAAAAACAGTACCAAAATAGAACATTTACTGTATAAATCAGAAACTTACGTACAGTTACTTCAGCAATGGATATCTCCTTTGCTTCATTCTTGCGAAGTCGTCGACAAGCTTCTCAAAATTTTTCTCCTTCACTGCAGCTTTCTCAGAGAATATAAGCAGCAAATGCGAAAGTCGCTCGTTTTCCATTGTTGTCCGGAGGTAGTCCTTCACAAACGTCAACACAGAGAAAAAACGTTCATTTGAGCACGTTCTGAGCGGGAGTGTGTGGACTACCCTGACGACCTTAAGAAGCTCAGAATAAGCTTCTTTCAATCCTCCGAGGCGTTCGAAGACATCTAAAGCGTTTGCCGGTTTCTGTGGAAGCTGCGACACAAATGCACGAGCTATTAAAGCTTGACACTTCAGCTGCATAGTATCGATTCCCGCCTGATCGAAGTATGTCGCGATCACAAGAAGTAAATCTGAGTCCATAAAATCTTTGATTTGGGGTTAAGGCAACGTGTGGCTTCTAGCACTGGCAGCTGGACAGAAAAACGCTCTTCAAACTCATTTAACACTCTGTCCAAAACCTCGTAGAACTCTCTCCGCATTTTGCCATTTTGTTTAAATATATTTACATTTTGTTTAACAGCCATTTTGTTTAATATATTTGAAAAATCTAATAAATATGTCTTTAAAGATGTCTTAATTGTCCAAAGTCTTTGGGGGAAGGTTTTCAATTTGTGGACTTTGCCCTTTTTTATAAATAGCATAGGTAATTGCGAAGTATACAGACGTTTTCAGGTTTTTTCTGGTGGGGGGGGGGCAGCTCGAGCAGAGGAGGTTATGTAGGAGGATCTTTCCATGGAGAAACTTTTCATAGGGGAGCTGAATTTTCGATCAAGGGGGCACTGGATTTCCAAGCATTATTAAAAAAAGAATAAGAAATTAAATGAAAAAAAAGTTTCTTCAACTCAAAGTAAGGAGTAGGATTGAAACTTAAAACGAAAAGAAATTATTACATATGAGAAGGTTCACCCTTTCGTCAATACCTCGCTCTTTACGCTAAAGTTTTTTTTTTAGTACTTTCAAAAGATATATTTATTCTAATCAAATGGCCTTTGAGATTCAGGAGTCATTCTTAAAGAATTGGAACCAAATTTGAACAGCGTAAAGAGCGAGTATTGACAAGGGGGTGAACCCCTTCATATACTTAGAAATTGCTATCCGTTTTGAGCTTTAATGTTTCTTCTTACATTCAGTTGAAAAAACATGTCTTTTTTATTTCATTCAATTAAGTCCAATGTGCTATTAAATTTTATGTTTTGTAGGTTTTTATAGGCTTTATAGGTTTCTGTGATACACTTCTTTATTTATTTTTTTGTTTATGTAGGATTACCTTGCAAAGCTATCATTCCCTTGATTCTATATTTTAACCTAGAATCAATAAACACAAAATATGATGCACGAGTACTGTTGTCGGGTGATTAAACACTTTTTGAAGCATGGTAAACTGAAGCTAGCCATAGTAATTCATGCGGACGAAAACTTATTAGGTTTGAAATTTCTTATCTTTGTCGCTTTTTGTTCTATCTTTCCTCTTCAAAAGAAGAAACTCAACAAGATTTGTCTGAGCATTATCTTATAAACAGTTCTTGGTAACGAGCTGTAAGTAAGGAGCGACCCGGCTCAATAGTAACCGAAACTCTAAAAAACGGAATTTGATACCAATAGATATGTCAAAAGAACTAAACTTTTATGCTGATTTTAAATACATTTTGTTAAGTTTAGTCTTACCCTTCAAAGGTTACAAGCCTGAGAAATGTGCCTGATTTTCAAAAAATGGCTGAAACACCCTTAGAACTCATATAATCATAATAAAATCATACCATCAGATTCAGCGTATTAAGAGAACCCTATTGTAGAGGCTCCAAGCTCCTATCTGCAAAAATGTGGAATTTTGTACTTCATATTAGAAGAAAGATCACGGATGCGTGTTTATTTATTTATTTTTTTTGCCCAGGGGTGATCATATCGAACCAGTGGGCCAAGACATCGGGAGAGGGCTTATTCTAATGGAAATTCAAAGTTCTAGTGCCCTTTTTAAGTTACCAAAAAATTGGAGGGCAACTAGGCCCCCTCCCACGCCATTTTCCCCAAATTCCCCTGACCAAAAATCTGAGATAGCTATTTTGTTCAACATCGTTGAAAGGCCTAATATTAATGTCTTTGGAGATAACATGAAACCCCAGAGCTCTTGGGAAAAGGTCTTCAAGTTAAAAAATGTGACCATTGTTTACATATAGTATTTCTTATTCGGAAGCATGCATACATTTCTAGGGTGGGAAGGGGAGGACGATTTTTTTGGCTGGGGGACTTAGCTCGGGGAGAATTTTCCATGGAAAATGAATTTTCTAGGGGATGAACTTTTCAGGGGAAATTGTGTACTGGAAAAATTTTCCAGAATTCCTATACAAAATTTCTTTATATATCTTGCTTTCTATTTACTGGCTCAATTTCACGCTTGGAAGTGTTAAGGGTAATTGTCCCAGTAAATTTTAACCAGGATTGTATTGTTCAGAGGATGTTTCTAAGGGGGATTTCTCCGTGGAGGTGAATACAGATTTCCTGGCTTTATTTAAAAAATGATCAGAAATTAAATAGAAAAACACTCGTAACAAGTGCCATATGAGCTCGTAGCTCTTGTTCTGGTTCGTTCAGTAAGATTGGTCGACGAAACAAAATTTAAAATGTGGTAGATTTACTTACAGTCGGTTTGAAAAACGAAGCCAATCGTCGTTGCATCTTTATTTCTTCTTCTTTCCTTTGGGCTTTTATTTTCCTTTTTTTTTGCACCACTCGCACCGGATGAACTCATGTTTCAATAATCCGATTTGAACTTGAACACAACTCAACACTGTTTCACGATTCTTTATTTGATGAAGGGTAACGAGAAACTAAATACAAAACTGGAATGACACCCTGGTCTGGATACCCTGTTTTCCAGGCGTTAGCCTACACATAAATGTGCCGACTGACGGGATTCATTAATCACTGGAGAGACTTCAATGTCACAGAAGTACTCCGAGCCCAGAAAGAACTTTACAAACCCCTGCCAAAAGGGTGACCATAAATTAATTAGGGAGAACGGCAAAAACAGGATACTTTCTTGAAATGCAACAATCGTCGAGTATCTTGAATTTGCTATTTAGTAATAATTCACAGTAGAAATACGGTAAAAAAAGAGAAAAAAAAAGTAGAACAAGGACGAATAAACAAAGAATTACGTGGTTGAAATTGGGCCCCTCCAGAAATCAGGGGGGGGGGCGTGGCCCCCCTGCCCCCCCAAATGGCGCCACTGTGTTATTCTGAAAAGAAATTTGTTGGAATTTTTAAAACGAGCCTGAAATCCATCAAAAAGGACAGTAAAGCAGACGTCATATTTGAGGGATTTCTAGCTCATTTTCAAATTCCCGCAAATTTGTTTTTCTAAATAACATTTTACCATTAAGACTAAGGAAAGTAATTGTAAAATTCTAGTTTAGCTACTTTTTGCTATCTTGGAAAGAACGCGGAATTGCTCAGATAATAATTTAAGGTAAAGAGGGAGGAGCTGAGTAGATTTTTTCACTTTATAAAAGATAATGGTACACTTACTTTGCATAAACCAGTTTGTGGCAACCGAAACTCTAAAAAATGGAATTTTTGTACCAATAGCTACATCAAAAGAATCGAATACTAATGCTGATTTTAAATATTTAAGTTTCATGAAGTTTAGTCTTACTCATCAAAAGTTACGAGCCTGAGAAAATTTGCCTTATTTTAGAAAATAGGAGAAAACATCCCTAAAAGTCATAAAATCTTAACGAAAATCACACCATCAGATTCAGCGTATCAGAGAGCCCTATCGTAAAAGTTTCAAGGTCTATCTACAAAAATGTGGAATTTTGTATTTTTTGCACGGAGGCAGATCACGGATGCGTGTTAATTTGTTGTTTTTTTTTTGTTTTTTTTTCAGGGGTGACCGTATCGACTCAATGGTCAAACAGTTACAAACTTTGACCAGTGCCTACATACAGCAATGGTTATTTGAAAGTGTAAAGACGTTTTCAGGGGGATTTTAAGGTCGGGGGGTGGGGTTTTGGTTGACAAGAGGTGGATATGTTGGGAGAACTTTCCATCGAAAAATTTGTCTTGGGGGAATAAAATTTCCATGAAGGGAGCGCAGGATTTTGTAGAATTATTTAAACAAAAATCAATCGATCAAAACTATGAGAAAGCCATTTAGCCAAAAAAATGAATCAGCAAATTTCGTTTTAATTATTCATCTGCGGAGAGCCAAACTCAAAACATGCTTTGATTCAAAAACGTTCAGAAATTAAATTAAAAAAACTAGTTTTTATAACGGAGTGAGGAGCGACATTGAAGCTTAAAACGAACAGAAATTACTCCGTATATGAAAGGGGGTGCTCCCTCAAAAACGACCCTCTTTACGCTAAAGTTTTTTACTGTTTGAAAAAGAACAGTTAAGAGAAAAAGTCAAACTTTAGCGTAAAGAGCGGGGAGTTGATGAGGAAGCAGGCCCTTTCATATACGATGTAATTTCTGTTCATTTTATATGACATTTATATATTTAAAATCAGTATAAAAATAAAATTCTTTTGATATAGCCGTCGGAATCAAAATTTCATTTTTTAGAGTTTTGGTAACTACTGAGAACGAAGCTTTACTAGATATGTTACTTTGTGAATGACCCGAATAAAGTTATTTATTTGGTTGTGCATAAATACGATAGTTTCAATTCTGTTATTTTAGTAATTCTACTGATGACGGTCGATATGTAATCGAAATATTTGGAATTGTGTACCTGTTTGTTCTTTTTTCACTGTCTAAATAAATGGATATATCCCCATTTTAAAATTAATTTTTTTGTGGAACCCAAAATGAAAAAAAAAAGAAACAAATTATCTATCAAACAGTTCGTGGTAACGAACTGTAGTAAGGAGCGACCCGACTCAATATTAACTGAAACTCTATAAAAAGGAATTTTTGATATCAATAACTACATCAAAAGAATTTCATTTTGATTCTGACTTTAAATGTATAAGTTTAATCAAGTTTAGTCTTACCATCAAGAGTTACGAGCCTGAGAAAATTTGCATTATTTTAGAAAATGGGGGGAAACACCCCCCAAAAGTCATAGAATCTCAACGAAAATCACACCACTAGATTCAGCAAATCAGAGAGCCCTATTGTAGAAGTTTAAAGCTCCCATCTACAAAAATGTAGAATTTTGTATTTTTTGCCACAAGGCAGATCACGGATGGGTGTTTATTTGTTTTGTTTTTTGATTTTTTTTTTTCTTGGAAGATCGTATGGACCCAGTGGTCATAGAATCATGCGATAGGGCTCATTCTAACCGAAATGAATAGTTCTAGTGCCCTTTTTAAGTGACTAAAAAAAATTGGAGGGCCCTTAGGCACCCTCCCACGCTAATCATTTTCCAAAGTCACCACATCAAAATTCTGAGATATCTATTTTATTCACCGTAGTCAAAAACCTCATAACTATGTCTTTGGGGACGAAATACTCCCCCACAGTCCCTGTGGGAGGGGCCACAAGTTACAAACTTGGACCAGTGCTTACATATAGTAATGGTTATTTGGAAGTGTACAGACATTTTCAGGGAGATTTTTTGGCTGGGGGGGGGGTTGAGTTTAGGGGAACTTTCTTTGGGGCAATTTTTCATTTATTTTTCAACAAAATAAATATGACAAAGTGTTTTCAACTGAAAGTAAGGAGAAAAATTAAAACTTAAAACGAACAGAAATTATTACGCATATGATTGGCTCACCTCCTCCTAATACCTCGCTCTTTACGCTAACGTATTTTTAGTAATTTCAACTATTTATTTTACGGCTTTTGTGATTCAAGGGTCATTCTTAAGAAATTGGGACAAAATTTAAGCTTTTGTCTAGTTGCCTTTTGTTCTAGTTGCCTTTTGAAGCATCAAAAAATGGAGGGTAGCTAGGCCTCCTCCACCACTTCTTTTTTTCTCAAAATCTTCCGATTAAAACTATGAGAAAGCCATTTAGCCAAAAAAAAAAATGCAAAAAAAACTTGTTTTTTTATTTTATTTCTGAATGTTTTTGAATTAATGCATTTATTTTGGCTCACCGCACATGAGTAAATAAAATAAAATTTGCATATTACTTTGTTTTGGCTAAATGGTTTTCTCATAGTTTCGATCGGTTGATTGTTATAAGAAAAGCGTGGGGGAGGAGACCTAGTCTCCGCCCAATTTGGTTTACTTAAAAATACAACTAGATTTTTTTTATTTTTAACAGACTTTAAACATACTTTCCTTACGAATTAACTTATGTAACCAACTTCTATATTTCTGTATTTTTATTACGTATATGAGAGGGTTCGTCCCCTCGTCGATACCTCGCTATTTACGCCAAAGCTTTAATTTTGTCCCAAATCTTTAGGGATGACCCCTAAATCACAAAGGCCGCAGAATAAATAGTTGAAATTCCTATAAATACTTTAGCGTAAAGAGCAAGGTATTGAGGAGGAGACGTAATATTTTATGTTTGTTTTAAGTTTTAATGCTACTCATTACTTCCATTTGACATTTTTTTTTATTCTCTCATTGTTTTTTTTTTAATTAATGCTAGAAAATCCTGCGCTCCCTTCATGGAAATTCTCTTCTCTAATGATAAATTCCTCCATGGAAAGATCCTACCAGGTCGACCCCTCCCCCAACCCACCCCAACGCGAAAAAGTCCCCCTGAAAACGTCGGTGCGCTTCATAATAACCATTACTATATGTAAGCAATGGTCAAATTTTGTAACTTGCAGCCCCTCCCCCGGGGACTGCGGGAGATTGAATCGTCTCCAAAGACATACTTATTAGGTTTTTGACTAAGCTGAACAGAATGGCCATCTCAAAAATTTTATCCAGTGACTTCGGGAAAAAAAAATTCCCACGTAACCCCCGACCCACCCCCACCCCAATGTAGAAAAGTCCCCCTGAAAATGTCTGCAGAGTTCCCAATAACTATTACTTTATGTAAACAATGGTGAAAGTTTGTAACTTGCAATCCCTACCTTAGGACTGTGAGGCATTAAGTCTTCCCCTAAGACATAGTTATTAAGTTTTTTAACTATGCTCAACAAGATGGCTATCTCAAAATTTTTTCAGTGACTTTGGGAAAAAATGAACGTGGGAGGGGGCTAGGTAACCTTCGATTTTTGCGGTCATTTAAAAAGTGAACTAGAACTTTTAATTTCCGTTAGAATGAGCCCTGTCGAGACATTCTAGGACCACTAGGTCGATACGATTAAAAATGAAAAAACTAAAAAAAACAAACACGCATCCGTAATCTGTCTCCTGTCAAAAAATTCAAAATTCCACATTTTTGTAGATAGGAACTTGAAACTTCTACAGTAGGGTTCTCTGATGCGCTGAATCTGATTGGTGTGAATTTCGTTAAGATTCTACGACTTTTAGGGGGTGTTGCTTCCTATTTTCTAAAATAAGGCAAATTTCCTCAGGCCCGTAACTTTTGGTGGGTAAGATTAAACTTGATGAAAATTGTATATTTAAAATCAACATAAAAATACAATTCTTTTGATGTAAGTCTTGGTAACAAAAATCCGTTTTTTAGGGTTTTGGTTACTATTGAGCCGGGTCGCTAATTACTTCAGTTATGGTCTGGCCTTGAGAAGGTACAAGGGTTGTGAGCCCTCTCCCACTAGTTTCTGAACGTTTTAAGTTTGACTGGGTTATTTGCTGTATTTTCCGTTCGTGTTGGGTCTCACTTATTCATTGATGGCGATTTGTGGTGGTTTTAATCTTGATTAAATAGAAAAAACAAGTTTATTATTTAACAGAAAGTAAGGACCTTACTTAAAACTAACAGAAATTACTTCGTATATGAAAGGGGCTGCTTCCTCATCAACGCCCCTCTCCTTACGCTAAATTTTGAATCTTTCTCTTAGCTCTACTTTTTAAAACAGTGAAAAACTTTAGCGTGAAGAGCGGGCCGTCGATGAGGAAGCAGCCCCTTTCATATACGAAGTAATTTCTGTTCGTTTTTAGTTTCAATGTCGCTCCTTACTTTCCGTTAAAAAAACTTTTTTTTAATTTAATTTTTGAACGTTTTTGAATCAATTTATGTTTTGATTTTGGCTCTCCGCAGATGAATAATTAAAACGGAATTTGCATTATTTATTTTTTTTGGCTAAATGGCTTTTTCATAGTTTTGATCGATTGATTTTGATAAAAAAGAAGCGGGGGAGGAGGCCTAGTTGCCCTCCGATCTTTTGGTTACTTAAAAAGGCAACTAGAACTTATAAATTTTTACGATTGTTTTTATTAGTAAAAGATATACGTAACTTACAAATTTGCTTACGTAACGAACTTCTGTATTCTCATGTTTTTATTACGTATATGATGGGGTTCCTCCCTCGTCAGTACCTCGCTCTTTACACAAAAGCTTAAATTTTGTCTCAATTTCATAAGAATGACCCCTTAATCACAAAAGCCATAGAATAAATAGTTGAAATTACTAAAAATACTTTACCGTAAAAAGCGAGGTAGTAGGAGGAGGTGAGCCAATCATATGCGTAATAATTTCCGTTCGTTTTAAGTTGAAATTTTTCTCCTTACTTTCAGTTGAAAACACTTTGTCCTATTTATTTTTTTTGAAACAATGCTAGAAAATCCTGCGTTCCCTTCATGAAAATTTTCTTCCCCTATGACAAATTCCTCCAAAGAAAGATCCCCAAACTCAACGCCCCCCCAGCCTAAAAGTGCCCCTGAAAATGTCTGTACACTTCCTATATGTAAGCACTGGTCAAAGTTTGTAACTTGTGGCCCCTCCTACGGGGACTGTGGGGGAGTAAGTCGTCCCCAAAGACATAGTTATGAGGTTTTTGACTACGTTGAATGAAATGGCTATCTCAGAATTTGATATGGTGACTTTGGGAAAATAATTAGAGTGGGAGGGGGCCTAGGTGCCCTCCAATTTTTTAGTCACTTAAAAGGGCATTAGAACTTTTCATTTCGGTTAGAATAAGCCATCTTGTATGATTCTAGGACGACTGGGTCGATACGATCACCCATGGAAAAAAAGAAAGAAGAAAAACAAATACGCATCCGTGATCTGCCTTATGGAAAAAATACAAAATTCCACATTTTTGTAGATAAGAGCTTGAAACTTCTACAATAGGGTTCTCTGATACGTTAAATCTAATGGTGTGATTTTCGCTGAGATTCTATGACTTTTGGGGGTTGTTTCTTCCTATTTTCTAAAATAACGCAAATTTTCTCAGGCCCGTAGCTTTTGATGGGTAAGACTAAACTTGATTAAATTTATATATTTAAAATCAGAATTAAAATGAGATTCTTTTGATGTAGTTACTGATATCAAAATTCCATTTTTTAGAGTTTCGGTTAATGTTGAGCCGGGTTGCTCCTCACCACAGTTCGTTACCACGAACTGTTTGATAGACAATTTGTTTCTTTTTTTCTCATTTTGGGTTTAATAAAAAAATAAATTTTCAAATGGGGATAAATCCATTTATTTAGACAGTGAAAAAAAAACAAAAAACAAACAGATACACAATTCCAAATATTTCGATCACATATCGACCGTCATCAGTAGAACTACTAAAATAACAGAATTGAAAGTAGCGTATTTATGCACAATCAAATAAATAACTTTTCAGGTCATTCACAAAGTAAAATATCTAGTAATATCATTTTAGGAATTCTACTGATAACGATCGCTGTGTATTTGATCCAAATATCTGTATTTAGTATCTGTTTTTTCTTCTTTTTTTTCATTGTCATAATAAATGAATTTATCCCCATTTAAAAACTTGTTTGTTCGTCATAGAACGGCAGTGTGGCCAAAGAAAAGAATACCTAATTTTTGTTTAATGTAATACTTTACTTCTTTTAAAAACTTATTTCGTGGAAAAGTTTAAAAAAAATGAGAAAAACTGATCCACTCAAATGGTGGAAGTCTTCTGCTATGGGGTCTCAAAAATACCTATGCCAGGTTAAAACTTGGTTACTCCTCTCTGTGCCCGGGTAGCTCTTCGTTATGACCCTCCTGGACCGCTGTACCATTTTCCTCAGAAGCCAACGAAGAATCCAACAGTCTGGCTTCATGCCAGGAAGGTCCACTGTGGAGCAAATATTCACAATGCGGCAGCTGATAGAAAAGACTCGATAATTTCAACAAAAAGCATATGTTGCCTTTGCGGATTTCAAGGCTGCTTTCGATTCTGTCGACCAGCTGTCGGGACTACCTGAGAAGTACTGAACTCTTGTCGAGCGACACCATGAAGGGACTGAGAGCTGCGTGCAAGTCAATGGCAGACGCAGCTCATCTTTTAAAATCAATACTGGAGTCCGTCAGGGTTATGCTGCTGCCCCAGAACTATTTAATTGTGTCATCGACTACATTATGACTCGGACCATAAACCGCCTCCAGTTTGGGTTGCATTACGGTGATAGAGTACTTTCAGACGCTGACTATGCCGATGACCTTGCTCTTGTCTCCGATTCACCGTCGAAGCTCACAGAAGCCCTACAAATCCTTGCTGATGAAGCCTTAAAGATAGGGCTGTCGATTAATTGGCAGAAGACAAAAGTGATGTTTGTTGAATCCTGTAACTCACAGCGTCTCCCCGCCAGTCCTAATGGTCGGTGTCAAACCAGCTGAGACAGTTTCTAATACCTGCCATGCTTACGCTCATTGGTTCGAAACAAGGATATTAGGGGGGGGGGGTACATTTGTAAAATGACCGCAATACATGTGGAAACTGTTCACAACCTGTTTAAATGACTTTAAAATTTTCTTTTCGTGCTGCTTTGAATTCGCTGAAATGGGGAAAAGACGATAAAAAGCACAAACATCAAAAACAAGAAGAACAATAGGGAATTTTTTTAAGACAGTGGGAAACAAATTAGAATGAATATTTCGGCCCTATGTCCAAGGGCCGTCCTCAGCAATACAAATGAGAAAGAACAACTTACGAGAGGATAAAATCAATAAAACTAAAATGAACAGTTTTTCAAAACAATCCCAGCATCCTTACCTCAGCGAAGTTCAACCAGGACTGACAACAAATTCTTATGAAACGAGGCAATTCATTAAAATGAAAGAAAATTATTTAAAAACATGTTTTTAATGCGAGCCTAGCTTTTTTCGCTGCTGATCTTATAGGTCTATTTGTGACTGGTTCTGTGTTAATATCTATTGGTTTTTTATAATATTTCGTAGGGTCATTTTTAATTAAATTTGCGTATAGAGCATTCAGTGAATATTCTCCTAAATCCCTGTTTAAGGAAATATTATTACCGAAGATGGTCCTTTTTGGCCAACCGTATAGGGCTAAACGGAAAGCACAAAATCTGAAAACGGAGAACAAATTCTAAAAATGCGGTCAGTTAAAGATATGATTAAACCAATCTTTAACTGACTGTGCACTTCCCAATAATCATTACTATATGTAAGCACTTGTCAGTGTTTGTAACTTGTAGCCCCTCCCATGGGGACTGTGGGGGATTAAGCCGTCCCAAAAGACATAGTTATAAAGATTTTCAACTACGCTGAATAAAATGACTATCTCAGAATTTTGATCCGGTTACATTGGGGAAATAATTAGCGTGGGACGGGGGCCAAGGTGCCCTCCGATTTTTTTTGGTCACTTAAAAAGGGCACAAGAACTTTTCATTTCCGTTAGACTGAGCCCTTTTGCAACATTCTAGGACCACTGGGTCGATACGATCACCCCTGAAAAAGAAAACAAATAAAAAAACAAATAAACACGCATCTGTGATCTGCCTTCTGACAAAAAATACAAAATTCCACATTTTTGTAGATAGGAGCTTGAAACTTCTACAGTAGAGTTATATGACTTTTAGGGGTTGTTTCCAACTATTTTCTAAAATAAAGCAAATTTTCTCAGGCTCGTAACTTTTGATGGGTAAGACTAAACTTGATGAAACTTATATATTTAAAATCAGCATTAAAATGCGATTATTTTGATGTAGCTATTGGTATCAAAATTCCATTTTTTAGAGTTTTGGTTACTATTGAGCCGGGTCGCTCTTTACTACAGTTCGTTACCACGAACTGTTTGATAAAGTTGGAGGACAAGCAAGTTGGAGGATAAACAAAGGTATTTTATTTCAAATGACAATACAATTAAGTATGTAAATACAAAGAAGGATAGAATGTAAGGAAAATAAATTTTCCTGTATTGGAATTTCCTGCTCTCGTATTGGAAGCCCCCGTGGGATCAACAAGCTCTGGGATCAAAGCATCCATGAAGAATCCTCTCAGCTTGGGAAAAAATTTTTCGGTCCAAAAGCCTGGATCGCGGTCTATCTTTTCAATATAGAAGTCTTTCTGGGTAAAAATCATGAAAAAGCAAGTATCTAGCTCAGCACATTCAAGCTGACATTGTACTTGGTAAAAGTAAGTCGTGGCCTCGTTTGAGGTTGACTAGTCCATTCTTTCCAACTTCCATGCAATAGTCCGCTTTAGCCTCTTTTCGGTTCTTTATCCACTCGCCTATCCCCAAATTTTTCGCAGTTTCGCAGTTGTACACCTCGCTTTGATTCTATTTACCCCATGATTTCGGCTTTGTGAGCACATCTTTACTGAAGGCTCTTGACTATTTCTCATTTCTAGGTTTCTTCATTGCATTGAAATAATCTATGAAAATTTCACACTATTAAAAAGCAGCTGATTAAACCAGCTTGTCATTTTGGTCTCTAGGGGCTATTATCGGCGATATGAGACGCTTCTTTCTAGCAACCGACTTGTAAAAATTTCAGGTAGCTGAAAATATTCTATGGGACTGTTAGAAAACAGGAGAATACATCAAAAAATGGTTCCAATCATCTTACAGGTTATTGTCTTCTGCTCATGATAGAACTGATTTTGTTCCAAAAGCAATATCCTTCATAGAGTACAGTTGTGAAAAAGACCTAGACATTTTCAAAGATTTCTAAGCAATTAGAGGAAATAGAGCAAAATCCTTTCAAACATTTTGTAGGATCTTCAAGAAGCTATGGCCTGATATTAAAAGCGGCATCTTCCACCAATGAATACTTGAGTACTTTTTAAATATAATCTTTCAATTTAACATGGGATTTTCGAGTTCCATCAGTTCACTTAATCTCGGCCTTAAAAGAGAACCTGAAAAAGAGAAATAGCAAATTTTAGTCATAATCTAAAGTACAATTGTTTCTGCCTTACATAATTATAAATTGCTAACGTAAAATTGAATTTTTTTCCTCTGTATTCACTCAAAAAAGTGAAAAAGAGAAATATTGAACATTAAACCTAAGCTAAATGAAAATATTTTTTTAAATCTCACCGCGTTTCTACGACCTCATTTTGTTCTTAGCATTTTATTGAAAACAGTATGGTTTAAGAAGGCTGGAGATGGTGGTTTAAGAAGGTTTCTATATACAGCACTTTATTGACGATTATCCAGCATTATGGAACTATCCCAGCTCTGGTTATTATCAAAAGTAACTTTCTTTGAAACTGAGAATGGTGAAGTCTTTCCTATTTGGAATACACTTTTTAGATTTTTTGTGAAGTATATCTTATTTTACTTCAAAGAAATGTTGCAAGTTAAGGCTTGGGATTTAGCTTAAAATGACATAGTTTGTTAAGGTTCAGAATAATTATTTCATATCTGCAAAATTTTTTAACAGTAAAGTTTTGAATAAGTGTAAAGAGGACCTTCGGATGAAAATTTCCAAACTTCAAGATTGGAACCTGGATTTAAAAAAAGGATAGGATAGGTCAACAGTCTCACGTCCAGTCCGACACATTTAAATCATAAATTATTTGCTCTCTTTTGTGGAATAAGAAGATTTAAACCTAAGCATAAAAAAATGTGTTTACTAAGTAGCAATTGCTAAGAGATAGTCTCACGTACCACGTTACACCCGGACTTGCCTATTGTATTTATCTGTAAGAGGAGGGATAATATGTTAAAACAATAATGGGGATTGAGTTAAAATTTTAGGCATCTGGAAAGGGGTATAAAACATGATGTTGTAAGTATGAAGAAAGCATGAACTACTTTAATTTTCATAGATTAGATAGATTTTTTTTTATTCTTAAGTTGATTGTTATTAACTTGGATATCATTTCTGAAATAGATATTCAGATCGGATGCTGACGAAACAAAAATATGTATTCTTCTTATTTTTCTCTTATATTCTCTTATTTATTAATAAAAAAATTGCAGATGTCAGACAAAACTGAAACGGAATATGGGCGTAATTTTTAACAGCATTTTACTTAGAAGGCAAAACAGCCCCTATTTAAGAGGGTATTTTGTACAAAGGATTTAAGCTGTCTAGCAAAATGCCCAATACGGAACACTACAAGTAAATTCTATTACAAGCGGAATGCAAAATGCTATCAATGGCAAGAAAGACATCACATTGTTATTTATGCTTCTAAGCTTGAAAAAGTTTTCTGCGTTTTGAAATAGATGGCTCTCTTGTATTTGCTATGGTCTAACTTGTGTTAAAAGGAAAACATGTAACATGTTGGCTTCAAAATAAAAACTAAATGAAACAAATTTATTTTTCTCCACAAATAATGATTTTGAATAGATATATTATTTTATGAATTGATGCGAATAGCGTTTCTTTGTAAGAATCGTTGTATTTTTTTTTATTGATTATTTGTTTCTAGTTTTCAGTTCTCTGTAGGAAAACACTAAATAAAAAAATTGAAAAAAGGGGAAAACACTTCCTAAAAGCCATAGAATGTCACACCATCGCATTCATCATATCAGAGAACCCTATTGCAGAAGTTTCAAGCTCCTATCTACAAAAATGTGGAACTACGTATTTTTTGCCAGAAGATCTATCACGGGGGCGTGTTTATTTGCTTGTTTTTTCTTTTTGCTTTTTTTTTCTCATGGGTGTTCTATTGACCCAGTGGTCCTAGAATGTCGTGAGATGGTTCATTATAACGAAAATTAAAAGTTCTTGGGCCCTTTGTAATTGACCAAAAATTGGGGGGCACCTACGCCCCTTTCCACGCTCATTTTTACCAAAGTCAACAGATCAAAATTTTTAATTATCTATTTTGTTCAAAATAGTCAAAAAATGTGATAACTATGTTTTTGGGGATGACTTACTCCCTTACAGTCCCCGGGGGAGGTGCAGAAAATTAAAAACTTTGACCAGTGTTTATATACAGTAATGGTGATTGGGAACTGGGAAGTGCACAGACGTTTTCAGGTGGATTATTTTGGTTGGGGGGTTGAGGGGAGTTGGATACGTGGGAGAATTTTCATTGGGGAAGATTCCATGAAGGAGAAGCAGGGTTTTCTAGCATCATTTAAAAAAAAAAAAATGAAAAAATACACACGAACAAGATCTTTAAACAGAAAATAAAGAGCAGCATTAACGCTTGAAACGAACAGAAATTATTACGGATACAAGGGGTTAGTCTCCTCCTAAATACCTAGCTCTTTACCCTAAAGCATTTTTAGTAATTTCAACTATTTATTCTAGGACCTTTATGATTCAGAGGTCATTCTTAAAGAATTGGGTCAAAATTTAATCTTTAGTATAAACAGTGAGGTATTAACAAGGGGCAAGCCCCATCATATACTTAATAAAATATAAGAATATAGTAGGTCGTTGCGTGATTTAATTCGTAAGTTACGTATATTTTTTACTAGAAAAATGTTCGTAAAAAGTTAAAAGTTCTGCTTATTCATTTGCTTGTCAACTCCTTCACGGAAAGAATTTTATTTCAGGTGACGTGTAGTGTTTCTTTGCAAGTTAACAACTGTTCCCAATAGAAACGAAGTCTAATACACTATTACTGTTAACCACTCATATCTCAAAAATGCGTACTGGGGTGGCGCTTCGCGCCACCCCAACACCTAGTTGGTGGGGGCACTTCGTGCCCCCCCCCAAGCCCCCCATGCACGTAAGTCGTTACGCGTCATATTAGTTACGCGCCATTGTAGTTGTGTCCCTGTGTACCACCTATGAATATAGATAGATTTATATATGTGTTTTGAACTACGTAAAACTTGCGAATAAAGTTACCAGTTTTTTACTCTTTGAGAAATTCAGTCTCTTTTCATACTGTTGTCTTTTCAAAGATAATTGATTATTCAAGCAAGCCGATTAACAGACAAATTGTAACAGACATAGCAGACAGACAAATTATTTTTAGATGTATAGATAGATAGATAGATTTTTAAAGTTACCAGTTTTTTACTCTTTAAGAATTTCAATCTCTTTTAATACTGTTGTCTTTTCAAAGATATTTGATCATTCAAGCAAGCCGATTAACAGACAAAGTGTAACAGGCATAACAGACAGACAACTTTATATATATATATATATATATATATATATATATATATATATATATATATATATATATATATATATATATATATATTAACAGACAGACAACTTATTTTTATATATATAGATTTCAGTAAGTGCCTCCCATATCAACTCAACAAAAAAGAGTTGACAACGTTTTTGAGATGTGTTCTTTTTCAATTTTGAATGATTCAATCCTACAAAGTTGATCAATAAGACAAAAAAAAAAAAAAAAAAAAAAAAAAAAAAAAAAAAAAAAAAAAAAAAAAAAAAAAAAAAAATTCAAAAGTCAAAGTCTATTCAAATTCAAATCCTAGGTGATTTATGAGATGACACTTAACCAAATTTGTCAGCCCAATTAAGTAGTAGTGTAGGCACAGTATATTATTTTATTTTTGACCAAGACGGTTTGTATTGAAGGATTTTTCACTGAAACTTCGTAAGGAGCTCATTTGTTTGAATAATGAATGTTGTAGCGTCCTTTTGACGGTAGAAATTTCGACTAGAAGAGTAAAAGGGCATTTGGGGGCAACAGGCGCCAATCTCACGTCGATCTACATCCAATTCAATCCCCAAACACATCTCATCAAAATTTTAAGACAAATATTTTGTTTGACATATTCAAACGGCCCAGAAACGATATCTCTGAGGACGTTACCCCCCCCCCCCCTACGCACATAGTTTAATGCAAGGACTATAAGTTATGCAATTTTTTCATAGCTTACATATGTTATTTGCTATTGTCAAATGGCCGAGAAACTATATCTCTGAGGACGTTAGCTCCCCATACACACATAGCTCAAGGCAAGGGCTACATATTATGCAATGTTTTCATAGCTTACATATAGTATTTGCTATTGAGCGAGGTGGGAATGTTTGACCTTAAGTATCCAAGAACAAGAATAGACTTTGTTCAGCACATTCGGAACGTGAATTAACAGTACCCTTAGAAATGATATATCTCACATAGCTACTAAGGCAAGGACAGTAAACCATACAATGTTTACCCCTTTTTAGAATAAGATTTGATATAGAGGTCCTGGACCTTCAAAGAGGGTAATGTAATTAAGAAAAACTTTCAAGATTTCTGAGGGAGATGTTAAAATAAATCACAATAGACTCTGTAGATGAAGCCTGTCAGAAGGACTTTATTGTAGAAACATCTTAGGCCATGAAGTTGAAACTTTCAAGGAATGTCATAGTTGTAGCAGTAGCTGCAGCCCAGTAAATGGTGAAACAACGCCCATAGTAACCAGAAATCATAAAACGAGTTTAGAGAAAATAACTAAGTGAGAAAAAAAGAGCTATTCTAGCTGAATTTAGGCCGAATGCCATGAAAAACTGTAATTTAAATTAGTCTTAATTGTATATGTTATTTTAAAAAGAAGTTTAAAAGAATTGCATAATTTTGCTTGTATCCCCCCCCAAAAAAAGCCTGAATCAAAATGAATACCACACGCTTGAATTCCCCATGGCTGAAAATTCTATGTGGGGAACTTATAGTCCTCTGGCTAGAACGAGATGAAAAATCATTTATCGTATGGATAACACTGACATGTCCTTTTTTTTCTTTTAGCGTTCCTTTTCCGCTATTAGTAGCGTACAGGAACATCATAGAGAGCTGTTTCAGTGTAAATTTTAAAAGAGATTGCCACGTCTTTCTTAAGTCCTCAAACATAATGTTTAAAATTAAAAGGATTTATTGCCAAATGCAGTATCATGTTTTTTGTCATATACAGTATCATGAATGACGTCATAATTGTAGGATACAACTATATATGGTATTCTATTAAAACTAGCTGATGACTTGAGTTTCAGCTGGAGTTCATCCTTTACCATAGCCACGTAAAAAGCCAAAAGCTTTTTCTGTGTCTAATATATTTTTTACAGAAGATGCATGTTCGTCTTCATGATCAAAAAACTTCATAATGACCTCATATATCTTAAAATCATAAAAATGTCACACTAAAACTAAAAAAAATTATGACATTGGATATCGTTCTTGGTTACCAAAATGACGTCATTTGTTATGACGTAAGGTACCAATATAAACAGACACTCAAGGAAGGTCATTTCAGTTTATTACAGACAACCATGCCAAAGATACCAACACAAAATAAACATTCACCTAACGAAGAAGACCAAGGTAGAAATGCTGAGCCTACCAAGACTAGAAAATTTCTTAAGAGCTTTCAATGCTTTAAATGTTGTCAGTCACCTTATGAGAAGCCTTTACATCTGACTGCTTTAAGAAATCAACTCAGTGAATTGGAATATCATTTAAAGGATGGAGCAGACCCAAACATGACAGGCTGTTGTGGACAAACCCCGTTGCATTATGCCGCTGAACAAAATAGACCAGATATATGTTCACGGCTAATTTTATGTGGTGCCAGTGCCGATGCTTTAGATTCCATAAAACGTACGCCTTTACACTATGCAGCTGAAAAAGGAAACCAAGATGTTTGTCAGATATTAATTGCAAATGGTGCTGCAACATATGTAAGAGATTATATGGGTTCTACGCCTTTACATTTAGCTATTGTGAACGGAAAACTAGATATTTGTCAGCTATTGATTTCAAAGGTTGCTGCAATAGATACCATAGATTCTGAGATTGAACCAGTCTTACATATAGCTGTTGCGACTGGGAATCTAGATATGTGTCAGCTATTGATTTCAAAGGGTGCTGCAATAGATGCCGTAAATTGGCGGAAAGAAACACCCTTACATAGAGCTGCTGCGACTGAAAATCTAAATATTTGCCACCTATTGATTTCAAAGGGTGCTGCAATTGATGCCATAGACTGTTATGACCGAACGCCTTTACATAGAGCTGTTGCGTCTGAAAATCTAAATATTTGTCAGCTATTGATTTCAATCGGTGCTACAATAGATGCAATAGATTCTTTAGAAGAAACGCCTTTACATAAGGCTGTTGGGACTGGGAATCTAGATATTTGTCAGCTATTGATTTCAAAGGGTGCTGCAATAGATGCAATAAATTCTGAGAAAGAAACACCCTTACATAGAGCTGCTGCGACTGGAAATCTAGATAGTTGTCAGCTACTGATTTCAAAGGGTGTTGCAATAGATGCAATAAATTCTGAGAAAGAAACGCCTTTACACATGGCTGTTCAGACTGAAAATCTAGATATTTGTCAGCTATTGATTTCAAAGGGTGCTGCAATAGATGCAATAGATTCTGAGAAAGAAACACCCTTACATCGTGCTGCTGTGACTGAAAATCTAGATATTTGTCAGCTATTGATTTCAGAGGGTGCTGCAATAGATGCCGTAAATTCTTATGACCAAACGCCTTTACATATGGCTGTTCAGACTGAAAATCTAGATATTTGTGAGCTATTGATTTCAAAGGGTGCTGCAATAGATGCCACAGATGTTTTAAATAAAACGCCGTTACATTTTGCTGCCTTTTGTGGAGAGCTTCAAGCGTGTCAGCTATTAATTTCAAAGGGTGCTGCAATAGATGCCATAGATTATAAGAAAGAAACACCTTTACATAAGGCTGTTGTGACTAAAAATCTAAACACTTGTGAGCTATTGATTTCAAAGGGTGCTGCAATAGATGCAATAGATTCTTGGAAAGAAACGCCTTTGCACATGGCTGTTGTGAATGGAAATCTAAATATTTCTCAGCTATTGATTTCAAAGGGTGCTACAATAGATGCCATAGATTTTTTAAATGCAACGCCTTTACATTATGCTGCCTTTTGTGGAGAGCTTCAAGCCTGTCAGCTATTAATTTCAAATGGTGCTACAATTGATGCTTCAAATTCTAGTAACTTAACTCCTTTACATATTGCTGCACAGAAAGGTCACTTGGATGTGTGTAAGTTACTAGTGTCAAAGGGTGCAGGCGTGAACTCTTTAAGCTCAAATAATGGGACACCTTTAATGCTAGCGTTTTTCTCCTGCACCCCAAAGGTAAGCGTGGTTAAATATCTATTGGAAAATAACGGACTTTGTCATCCGTACACGTTGAAATCAATTTGCCGGGAAATAATAAACAAACTACCCTCCATCAATATCTTGAACATTCCAAAAACTTTGAATAATTACCTAACTTATAAGAATGAACTAATAAGTTTTGAAACAAGAAAAAGGAGCCTCCTTGATTTGATATGCAAGAGTAACATTTTAGAAAATGATAGTGTTCTAAGAGACTGGAATTCTGAGGTTTTTCCATGATGAAAAAGGTCAGCCTCTCGCTACTGCTGCTGGTAACACATTACTTATTGATAGATCATATTGGCATTTCTCTGGCATTAGCATTCGAAAGAAGACAGAAAGAAAATAAAGTTACTGCAGCACTAACATCAAAATGTACACCTTATCAAGATGCCGAAAATGCAATCTAACTAAAAATAATGTCGTATTACACAGTGAAATCGCAAGTAAAATAAAAGATCATTGACAAACAATATCACCAAGAAATATAAGATGAATTGCTGAAAAAAGCCCCGGCGAACGTTACTTATACCATCGATGGTAAACCAAAACATACACTCCTTTAACACAATAATAACAATGATGAAAAGTATGGCAAGGTTGTTAAAAGTTGTTTATGACCCCAAAATGGAATATGTGACATCTCAAGAGGAAAATATATTGAAGTATATTATGAGATAAATTCAAAAAATATTCAAAAAATATAAGAGATTAAAAAAAACAAGTTTTTTCAACTGAAAGTTAGGAGCAAAATTAAAAGTCAAAACGAACAGAAATTTTTAGGCACATGAAGGGGTTGGCTCCTCTTTAAGACTTCCATCTTTACGCTAAAGTTTATTTTATGACCGAAACCTACTAAATCCAAGATAGCCAATTGCTTGGATTTGTAAGTAAGGTCCTGGAATCACATAGTCAATTTTACCATGAACATTAATAAATAATCAATGTACCTAACCATGAGTTTGAAATCAATGTATCTAACCAGATTTGTTTCTGGATATTTGAAAGCGTCTGAAAAATATAGAAAACCAGCCTGGGGACCTTTCTAAGGTCGCGTCGATAGCGGAAGAACTGCAAACTATATCCTCCCAAATGAAGCAAAGTGAGGCGTCGCAGTCGAAAACCACGAACGACATCCATAAAATAAAAGAAATGATAGACGAATCGTAGAGGTGGGGAGAGTGGTTAGAAAAAGAAGCAAAACAGTCAAACCTGATTTTTTATAACTTTAAACCCCTGAACCCTGGGGATCACTTGTGGAAGAAATCAGTGAGGTTATTTCCGGCTGTTTGCCACAGATTGAGATCAGGAGATGGGACATAAATGACGCGTATTAAACAAAAAGGGAGCAAATTATCGCTAGAATGTAAAAAGTCTCCGTCTTCACAGTGGGTTAAGATTGACTAGTTACGGTGATTAATAATGGCATTTCGTTTGGTGAGATTACTTTTATTATTTTACAATATGTAATGTTTCCCTGTTCATACGATCGTATTTTTTCTTGTGCAATTTTTTGTCCCTCTGTAGCTTGAAGTAATTGAGTGCAATAATTTTTCAGTGTCCGCATTTCATCTTACAATGAATATGTTCCATTTCTTTCTCTTGTTTCTATTTGTTTTCAAGCAGTTTTTTTTTTCTTTCATTATTTTCGATTTCTCACTGGCTCCGTTGTTTTTGCTACTTTAAGACTCAGACGGTATGCATTTTGCGAAAGTTTCTGCTAGTTCGGATCATAATTCTGATTATGTACATTGGATGATAATTGTATTGGGAATAGACTGAGACACCTTGAGTCTAACCCTTTTGATTTTTCCATATTCCAGAGCCATTATAAATTTGCTTGCAGGAAAAGAGATAAATGACGGTGGGCTAATTAATTTTCCGAATTGTAACTATAAATTACCTTCCGAAGTTTCTGATCTTCCCAGTGCCGGTGTTGTGAGAACAGGATTTTTAAATTGTAGGGTTTTTTTTATTTCACAGGATGATCTTGTCGATGTAGTTCTTAAACTATCTCGTCATGTCGTTAGATCCTGTGAGACTTTTCTTATAGACCTGACTCCTCGGGTTATTTTTCCTGGATATCAATTTATTTTTAAAAACCGATTGACTAGGCGCCAAGGTGGTTTTGCAGTATTAGTTAAAGAAGATATCTCTTTTCGACGCATTGAAAATCTGGAAGGTTCTCATGAGGAAATGCTGTTTGAAGTAATGGTGACTGAAATTGGTCTTGGAAAAAAAGATGTTCTTTTTGCGTAGTATACCGACCGCCTTCTTCTCCAGTCAAGTCTTTCCTCTCCAAACTCCATGATTTTTTGCATCAACCCCATTTTCAAAGTGAAGATGTTATCCTTTCCGGAGATTTCAGTATTCCGGACATTCTAGAAGCTTCAAATGAATCTTCTGTTGAGTTATTGTCTTCTTGCTTTTCTGCGTATCTGCTTCCTACTTGCCTGATACCTACAAGAATTTAACCTAGTTCTGCTTCTCTCATTGATAATATTTTTACATCTTTACCAATTCAAGCAAATTTTGCTGTTTTAAGTGATATATTGGATCATTTCCTGCTGGTTTCAGATTTAGCTTTTACTTATAGAATACCGCAGGTATGTAAGCAACGTCAAGGACGGTTAATAAATAAAATAACATTAAAGCACCTGAATGAAAGCCTTGGACTATTGGATTGGCAGGAGGTAATATCCACGGAGGATACAGTTATGGCAACTGATAATTTTCTAAGAAATTTCAATTGCTGCCTTGATTCTAGTTGCCCATTTGTTACGATTAGAATTTGCAGACAAAAATTTCCTATAAGGCCATGGATAACGTTTGGAATTTCGATATCAGTTAAGAAAAAAAAAATCAGTTATTTAAAAAGCAGTTAAACAATCCAACTGATTATAATATTAAAAATTTTAGACTTTTTAAAAATAAATTAACCACACTGATACGATTGTCGAAACAATTGTATAATAAAGATTCTTTCGAAGAAGCTCAAAATTCTCCTCGCAAAACGTGGTCTTTAATTAATTATTTTATAAAAAAAGAAAGGAAGTCAAGTTTCCTGAAGTTATTAGTTTGGAAGATGGATCGACTACTAATAAATTGGAAAAAAGTGGCTGATATTTTGAATACTTATTTTGCTAAAATAGGAGAGAAAATTGTTTCATCAGTAATGAACCAGTTTGATTTACGTAGTAATAAATATTTTTCTTCATACCTTCCATCTTCTCAAAGTAATTCAATTTTTCTTGGGCCTATTTCTCAGTCTGAAATAACAAAAATAGTGTGTGATCTAAATCCAGATAATTCACTTAGACCTTTAGACCTTTAGATTATTCTCACTAACAATTAAACAACTTAAATTGCTGAAACTAATAAAGCTGATTTTTCTCATGAACAATTAAAGCAAAATATTCTACTTTCTGATATATTTTTCCACTTTAATTTGATTTGGGCCAATATTGGAAATCAATGGAAAAAAAAAAAAATAATAAGAAACATACAATCATATGAAAACTGAAGGTCCAAATATCGTTCTGAACAGAGGTTTAATTACAAGGAACGATAATTTCAACTTTAAATCCTCTGGATGTGACCATTATTGGAAAAAGCAAAGCAGCGATTGGTCTCTTCCAACTACAGTTCCCAACTCCAGCTTCACCTGGATATTTTTAGAACTGGGAAAGAGAAGTCCATATTTAGTTGTAAGTTTAAGCCTCTTGCGCCAAAATTCTATCCTAATAAGACTCTAAGCCCAACAAATGACAGTTTAGCGGGACCATCTTGCAATCCAGAGACTGATACAGGAAATAAATCTCCCCCCCCCCAAAAAAAAAACAAATCAAAAAAACATAGCCAAAAAAAGATTTTGGTTTTAATGTCATTCTTTAATTTCGTCAAAAAATTGGTTTTTGTCAAAAACTCATTCTTTAATTTCGTCAGAAACTTGCTTTTTATATTTCTTTTAAGCCGGAATGTGAAGGAGATAATTTTTTTCCCAGAAATAATAACTATCACAAGCCTGGCTTGACAAAATTCGTGTTTTGAGTCAAAACAAAAGACAAATATACAAAACAAGATTTCAAAGCAATCATAACACGTAAAACTGGCCAAAGAATTCACCGTCGTCAAATTTGCGAATTTGCGCAGTGTTTCTTTTCATCAAAATTGCGAAGCACTAAACGACAGGCCTACCATATCTTCAAATATGAAAAGGACAAGTCGAAGTACCTCATTGATTTTTGATCATCCATGGAACTTCAGCTTTAAACGAAATAATTAATCATGTTCCGAATGCCTTATACTACTTCAATAAGCAATTAAAGCAGAATATTTTAATTCATGGTCCACTCTTCCCATTTTAGGGAGATTTGGGCCAATATTAGAAACTATTGAGCAAAAAATTTGACATCAAAATATTCAAAAATACGGATGCTGACGGCCCAAAAAAAGAAACAAAAAAAAAACAACAAATGTTTACTTACAAGGAACGATCACTTCCAAATTTAAATCCTCTGCTTCGAACCATAATTGGTGAGTGTAAAAACGGCAATTGATCCCTTCTAACTACAATTTCACTTGAATATTTTCAGAACTGAGGAGAGAAAAGTTCATAGTTAGTGGAATCATATAAAACCTTACGATTTTTGATGAACCAAGAAATTAACTCAGGAATTGGATCCTAGAAATAATCAGGAATCAGCAACAGCCTCTAGTTTATCATCATTTGGTGAAGTGTAAACAAATATCACATAATTAGGATATGTTAGGATACGTAAGAAGATGTCTCTATTGAAAGACTAGAATTTTTGGAATGATAAAATAATTTGGATAAATCTAGAAACCATATTAGAAAACCCTCGGATTTTTTTTTTGGTAGTAGGTATGTTGGATTGAGCATTTGTTGAGAATAGAAATCACGGTCTAGAAAAAACGACCAGACACTCTGAGTGTTATAGTCCTTTTATCAGACAAATCAAAGGAGATAGACCATTTATCCTAAAGTATAACATTTAATAGCTAAAAATCTAAATGAAGAATTCCAAATTCAGAAATTTCCACCATCACCGAAAGGGCGAAACAGTAGAATAAAAAGTTTATAAAAAATCTTGCATTCAAAAACTCGATTCTTTTTGGGGAAATAAAAGTTGTCACACAAACTCATCAATAAGCGGAATTCAACCTTTCTCTGTTTTAGTTTCTCAATTTTTCATGGCCAAAACTACCTTTTTGATTAAGTTTACTATCAAAAGATGAAGAATCGATAATGGTGCTTGCAACCCTCATACCTCGATCTCTAGATCACCTAGAAAACTGTCAGTCCAACAAACGATATATAACTGAGTAAGGTACAAAGACAATTCCTCGCCTATATTTTAATTCTCATTCTGAGGTCTCGTTGGGTAAAAAGGTAGAAATATTTTATCTAGTTTATGGAACAGTACTACTAGTAACTCCTTACAGTAAAAAGGTAAATCTTGTTTTTATAACGTCTTCTAATCATCGTCATCCACTCCTCCGATTGCCTTTATAAGCTTAGTAATAAAAGCCTAAAACTTTAGTAAAGGTACTAAAAAACTTTAAAAAACTCAACAAAAATTGTTTAAATGTTGTTGCTTTTTACAAGTCGATACAATATTTCGGGAGGGGGTTCAAACTAGGTCACCCCAACCCCCTGAACACAGCCATGGTTACTAGCCCCCTTTTTATTCTGTAATTCCGCAAGAAAATGCTGGAGATGTGCCTCTGCATTGAGGCACAGGAGAATCAACGAGGTCAAAGTCGAAGGCCTCGACCGAGTCCACTGATTTTGAATTAAAATCAAATAGCTGTGCAAAGACATATAGTCCGAGTGAGTGAGAGGAAAATCTGGCATAAGCCCTAATTAGGATTATGTAAAAATGATGTCAATTCATTTGTTAATAGACAAATCTATCCATCTTCCGTCCGTGTGTCATTCCTAGGGCAGAACTAAGGTAGATAGTCATAGAACTAAAATAGTCATAGAGCCTAGTTTTCTAAGTGTTTGGTTCACGCCGTTTGGTAAACGGCATGGGTAGGTATGACTCATATTGAACCAATACTTGTTTGTTCGATTTTAGAAAAGTACGCCCACCTAGAGTGGCAGGCAAAGAGGTAGCGATGTCATAAAAAAAAATATCTGAATTCTTGAAATTTTGCATCGACAAGACATACAAATATGAAATTCAACTAGCCTTCTATTCTGAAACAAACAACTAGCATTAAAGTCCATTTTACCGATATTTCGTGGTAACTGCAAGCAAAACGTGAAATAAAAAAAAAGTTATGTTCAAACAGGTATTCAGGATAAAAAGGCGTCAGATTCCAAATACTATTCCAAATATATACACAGTGTGATTCATATAGGAGCGAAATTTCGCACCATTGAAGAATATATAAATGTGGTTTTGGCATAAACCAAAATTTATAGATTTCAAGCAATTTAATAAAGCATACAATGTTCAGAAAATAGAAAACCCAAAAATAATTGTTTAGAAAAACGAAAAGGCTATTATAATTCAGAGAGCGTCACTGATCAATCTATTCAGTGTCAGTCAACCAACATTTGAAATGAAAATATATTTAGTTCATTTTTCATAGATTAATTGTGCCCAAAGAATCAAATTTGATTACTTAGGAACATAATTGACTTGAAACAGAGAAATAACTGGAAAGATAATAAATTTCGTAGTTAAATTCTTTAGAGAATGAGAAACTTTTTTGAGGAACAACAAAGCAAACGAGGTTGGTTTGTAAATTACAGCTACTATTGATTTATTTTTATTTTTTAGGATATACAAGGCTGGGTAAACTTGATCAAATACACTTTGGTACTCTGAAGCCAAGCCATCTCTAGAAAAGAACCATAACTTTTTCTTAGCAGTTTAGCTGTAGTTTTCAATTCTCGTTGTGTTTACCTTTAACGTTCCATCATCAAGAAATGGTACAAAATTCTTATCTTTTATACTTTGAAAGATTCTTAACTTGCCACACGGATGAACAGACTTTAAGAAACTAAATAAAACCAGTATTTTTTTCTTAAATTACCAATAGATTTATAAGTTAGGATTTATCTTCACATTATCGTAGTGAGGAACAAAAGGTTTCGATACCTCACAACTCTCCTTTAAATATAATATAAAATAATGAAAATGTCTTCTAACTTTGACTTGTTCCGCATCCGATTTCAACAAAATGGTCCGTTTTAGCAACATAAAAATAGCTGCCACAAAAAAAAATTTAGAAATTGTGAGATTCGACTTCAACAATTTAAATATCTTAAAGAGATAACCGATATTTTGGTCCGGAACTCGATTCCAAAAAGTAAAATATTCAATACACATTGAATATACTTGACACAGTGATTGTAACCACTGTGACTGCGATTGCTTGTGACTGCTACTGCGCAAAGGGATGTCTAGGAGTAACCTCACGTTTTCATGTTCTAGCTTCGATGTAAATAGTTTCCAAGAATTTAATTTAAACAATAGTGAACCTACGTTTCAGGCAACAGAATAAAAAGGGCAAAACAACAGAATAAAAAGCTTGTACTCAAAAGAATGATTCTTTTTCCGGGGTTAAAAGTTGTCACAAAGAAAAATCAATAAGCGGTATTCAACCGTTCCTTCTTTTGAATGGCTTAGTATTTCACAGGTAACTTCAGGCTAGTCGGGCTTTAAAAAGGCCTTTTTATGATGTTTTTATTATAACTGTAAGAACTGGCAAGAAAATATTTTACACCCTCCCACCACCGACGAAATACAAGTGGGTCTTTTAATCAAATTAGATGAAGGAGTTCGTCTTTCGGATGGTTTACCCCAGCGGGAGTGCCACGCAAAGAAAATCGACTGAATCTCCAGAATTTTTTTTCAGCTTTGAATTTTTATTTCCAGTTGTTTTACCTATAACGCAACGTCGCAGATAAAAGATACGAAAAACCTCGTACTTAACCTCGTTTGAGAGATTTTTGGACTTATCAATTTGCATCCTGGATGAATATATTTCCAGTCTATTTTTCCTATTTCCATATTTCCTATTTCTATATACTCCTATTTCTATATTTCCAGTCTATTTTTATTTTAAGATTGCTATATCTCCAAACTCAATCAGCCAAGTACATTTAAAAAAAAAATCGAAAGCGAAAAATGTTCATATTACAGAATAGAATATATATTATTCGCTGCAATAGCTGGGGCTAACATAAGCAAGTCGTGGCACAAAAAGAGACCTAGAAAATAAAAATAGCAACACAAAAAATATAGCAGCAAGTGCTGATTCAAGGTCAATAAATTAAAATGAGTAGTAAAAAAATTAAAATAAGTTAAGAACCTATTTTCAAGATTAAAATAGCGACCGTTTACACAGAATATTTCAGAATAATTAAGTATATAAATGGTTGGTATATTGAAAAACAGTCACTGGCAAATACCTGAAATAAACAGTATGGAACATTAAATATTTGTCAAGATAATATTATTAAAATACCGAACAAAATAGGGAGCAAATGATTTGGGATCATTTTAATCGGAAGATTATGAGAAAAAAAATGAAGTGGTGGAGGAGGCCTAGCTACCTTCCATTTTTTTGTGCTTAAAAAGGCAACTAGAACTTTTAATTTTTTACAAATGTTTTCATAAGTAAAAATATACGTGACTTACGAGTTAACTTCCGTAACGAACTTCAATATTGGTATGTTGTTATTACGTATAATAATAATAATAATAATTTATTCCAGAAAAAAGCCCGTGGGCCATAGGAAAATTACATAATACACAAACAACAAATTAACTACATTAAATTAAAACTATTTAAAGAAAACGCTCCCGATGCACCGCTGCAATCCTGACAAACCCTGCGATCCTTTTAATACTCAGGAAATTTGTATCTTTCATTCTATCTACCATCCATATCTCATTCAATTTTTCTTTACCATACATCTCACGCCTCCAATCATTCAATTCGACACATTCACACACAAAATGTATTAAACTTTCATCCTGAGATCCGCACATAGGACAAGCAATAGATTCTACCTTCTCCCCTTTTCTCCCTTGATACTTTCTTTTCTCCCCAATCAAAAATCCATTTCCCCTCCAATCCAAATAAGCCTTCAAATCCTCTCTACTTAACCCAACCTTCAAAATACCTCCTCCCCCCAACTCCCCTTTATCTGTCTATACAATTTTAACGACCCTGACCGATCCAGACTTGCCCACCATATCTGTATTTCTTGATTCTTCAATCTCTCTTTTACCTCCCTTATTACTATTTCCTCCATACCCATAACCCCCTTTCCTTCATTCCACCATTCCCCTAATCCACACTTATATAAGATATTCTTAATCTCCGCCGGCCACCTTGTTTTACTATTCTGTGTCAACGCCTCCAAGTATGCTGCCTTTGCTACCGTAAATCTCTGCATACCCAGTATCCTAACCCAATATCTCACCTTGGTCACTAGCCTCATAGATCGCAGCGATACTAGCCCTAAATTCCCCTGAATTACCAAATTACTAAACGAATCCCATATTCCTAACATCCTCTTATAATATCTCATCATAACCACCTCAAGTTTTGGACCTTTCCGATAGCCCCAGATCTCTGCTCCATAATGCATTGCCGGTACTATCTTACTTGTCCAAATCCTCTTATGTACTCTAATATCTCTCACCCGTCCAAGACTACTCCTCGCTATTTCACCGCTAATATACCTCCCCCTTGCATTCGCTAGATCCAGATGCCCACTGAATTTCCCATTACTAGTAAACTTTACCCCAAGACAAACAAATTCATTATTCACTGGTATAGTTTCACCTTTAAAGAAAAAATTCTCATCTTCACTTTCCATGGCTTTACGACCAATTGGCATCATTTAAATAAAGGCTAAACAATTTTGGTGACAGCACACATCCCTGCTTTAGTCAAACAGTTCGTGGTAACGAACTGTAGTAAGGAGCGACCTGGCTCAATAGTAACCAAAACTCTAAAAAATCGAATTTTGATACCAATACCTACATCAAAAGAATCGCATTTTAATGCTGATTTTAAATATGTAAGTTTCATCAAGTCTAGTCTTACCCATCAAAAGTTAAGACCCTGAGAAAATTTGCGTTATTTTAGAAAATAGGGGGAAACGACCCCTAGAAGTCATAGAATCTTGACGAAAATCACACCATCAAATTCAGCATATCAGAGAACCCTTCTGTAGAATTTTCGAGCTCCTATCTACAAAAATGTGGAATTTTGTATTTTTTGCCAGAAGGCAGATCACGGATGCGTGTTTATTTGTTTTTTTTTTCCCCAGGGGTGATCGTATCGACCCAGTTGTCCTAGAATGTTGCAAGAGGGCTCATTCTAACGGAAATGAATAGTTCTACTGCCCTTTTTAAGTGGCCAAAAAATTGGAGGGCACCTAGGCCCCCTCCCACGCTAATTATTTTACCAAAGTCAACGGATCAAAATTCTGAGATAGCCATTTTATTCAGCGTAGTCGAAAAACCTTATAACTATGTCTTTGGGGACGACTTACTCCCCCACAGTCCCCGTGGGAGGGGCAACAAGTTACAAACTTTGACCAGTGCTTACATATAGTAATGGTTATTGGGAAGTATACAGGCGTTTTCAGGAGGATTTTTTTTGGTTGGGGGAGGGGTTGAGAAGAGAGGGATATTCTGGGGGAACTTTCCATCGATAGTTTGTCATGGGGGAAGAAAATCTCCATGAAGGGAGCGCAGGATTTACTAGCATTATTTAAAAAAAAACAATGAAAAAATAAATATGAAAAAGTTCTTTCAGCTGGAAGTAAGGAGCAGCATTGAAACTTAAAACAAACAGAAATTATTACCAATTTCAGGGGCTCACCTCCTCCTAATACCTCGCTCTTTACGCTAAAGTATTTTTAGTAATTTCAACTATTTATTCTACGGCTTTTGTAATTCTGGGGTCATTCTTAATGAATTGGTACAAAATTTAAGCTTTAGTGTAAAGAGCGAGGATCTGACAAGGGGGCGAACCCCCTCATATATGTAATAAAAGTATGAGAATACTAAAGTTCTTTACGTAAGCTAATTTATAAGTTACGTAGATCTTTTACTAATAAAAATATTCGTAAAAAATTAAAAATTCTAGTTGCCTTTTTAATTAACCAAAAATTGGAGGGCAACTAGGCTTCCTCCCCCGCTCTTTTTTTTCACAAAATCATTCGATCAAAATTATGAGAAAGCCATTTAGCCAAAAAAATACAAATTTTGTTTTAATTATTCCTCTGCGGAGAGCCAAAATCAAAACATGCATTGATTCAAAAACGTCCAGAGATTAAATAAAAAAAAAACAAGTTTTTTTTAACTAAAAGTAAGGAGCGACATTAAAACTTAAAACGACCAGAAATTACTTCGTATATGAAAGAGGCTGCTTCCTCATCAACGCCCCGCTCTTTACGCTAAAGTTTTTTACTGTTTTAAAAAGAAGAATTGAGAGAAAGAGTCAAACTTGAGCGTAAAGAGCGAGGCGTTGATTGGGAGGGAAAATTGGGACTGGGAGGGGGGGGGGGTCAAAGGGTAATTCAAATGGATACGGACATGTCAATTATGTATTTCTGTAAATCAGTAATATTAGTGCGGCATTGGGATTACTCAGAGGCAAACCAAAGATAAAATGTGTAATTAAAAGTTATATATATATATATGTATATATATATATATATATATATATATATATATATATATATATATATATATATTTATATACATATATATATCAGAACTTTTGTGTTAATGGGCATACTAATTTTTACTGAACATACTAAAAAAGGTTGTTTCAAAATAAAAGTTCTAAAAATTGCTTGTTTTCAGAATCGGGGGGATGGTTGTAAAAAGTTTAGGCTGAAACTGTCCCTCACCCACCAATCGACTCCCTGCTACAAGGACAACCTAAGAGAGACCGTCTGCATATTCGCGACACGGGCAGAACTTGACGTATTTGCAAGACTTATTTCTTAGTTGTGGATATTGCTAGGGAAGAGTAAGATCAAATCTTTTTAAGAAAGCTGGTCGTAGATAATCTACAGACCTCTATCCTCCTTAAAAGAGGAAATATGTTGAAATGCACACAATAATTGAAATTGAAGACTCAGTCTACTTTATTCTACATCAAATCGTGTTCCAACCCTTTTTCATTTTGAAATTGATCCCCACCAAAAAAAATAGAAGAAAAAATCGATCAACAAATTTCACAGGCACTATTATTTTTTTTTTACTTTTACTTTGATATTGTAATTGTAATTGCAGTAGGTGTAAATTGCAAGTCAGTATCAGCATCAGTAGACGGTTAAACCTTCCATTTTCTCTCAAAATGGGAAGTATGTTAAATTGAACAAAACCCTTGACACGGAAGACTACATCTTCTTTGTTTTTCAGCAAAATGTACATTAACCCTTTTCTATTGGGAAATGACCCCCCCCCCCAAAAAAAAAATGAACACTAATTTTTTCCAGAGCTACTGATTTATTTTTTTTTGTTTTATTTCAAAAGAAAGTGTTTGTATCATTTTGATATACTGCTATTTAGCCCGTATCATATATACTGAGGCAAAAAGTACTTTCTAATAATTTTGTAGGAACATTAGATGGCTTGTAAAATTAAAGCAATTTCTCATGGTTTCAACTTCTTTCATTTACTGTTTCCACATCTTATTGGGTTGAAATATTTCCATCTAGTCATAAAACATTTTCATCTTGACGCGTTGGATTATACCACGGTATTTAACTGTTGCTACTCTCGGAGAGAAAATTATGTGCTAAACGCTAAACGACATTATGATTTCAATTGTTCAAACAGGTCAGTCTTCAGTTCAGTTGAGCATTGTAGTGTCAGGTAAGAATTGCGATGATTTGTCTATTGCTTTGAGTTTTCTAAGGTAATATTTTGAATAAAATTGTGGTGAAGAGGTATAATTTTTTGTATTTGGCTCTTTGGTAAAACTCAAGATGGAGGATGTTTTGCCATTTTGGGAAGTAGTTGAGTTAGGCTTGGTGAAAGAAAATCTAAGGAATGGGTACAGCCTAGGAGCCAGACCCTCATCCGTTCCTTTTTCAAAGGGTAACCTTCCATAAGTTACTAAAAGGTAGCTTATAGCCTATTTTTTAGACTAGGCCTATGATGTACAGTTAAAAGTTAATTAGGCTAGGCTTAGATATATAAATTAGCCTAGTTTTCAAATGAGCCCTTAAGCAAATCTATAATGTTTTAGCGCCCTGATAGCAAAAAAGAAAAAACAGAAGAAAAAAAGGAATAGTGCTACCTATGCCAAAGTGGGATTTTCCAGGGGGGGGGGTCCATAAGTTTCATGTGTATGGTTTTCAGCAATGCTAATTCCAGTTGTGTTCTTTTTTTGCTGTGAAGGGATTTTTGAGGGGTCTTAGACTCTTTTTAAAATAGCCTAACACTTTGATTGGTAAAGCTCTAGATTAAGGCTATTGAGAAGGAAACTTGGGTCAATTTGTAGTTTTCAACAGAAGCCCTTAATGGGGCCCTAAAATATAAAGCAGTCGATATTAGCCTAACCAGAAGTTTACAAACATGCTTCTAAAAAAAAAAAACTGTCAAAAATTGCTTAGTTGCGGATGATGTAGGAAAGGTAATTAGGCTTTAAGGATATTTTCATAGTCTTAACAGAAACTGTTATTCCAGTGGCGCCATTTCAGAAAACCTTAGGAGGGGGGCCAAAAATCGATTTTGGGCCCCCATCCAGCCTTAAAAATTTTAAAATTTTCGAACATGCCTTTAGGTACCATACTACCTTTGGGGTTCGCATTTTGCAGCTTATTTAGGGACTAAAAACAGTACCAAAATAGAACATTTACTGTATAAATCAGAAACTTACGTACAGTTACTTCAGCAATGGATATCTCCTTTGCTTCATTCTTGCGAAGTCGTCGACAAGCTTCTCAAAATTTAGCTCCTTCACTGCAGCTTTCTCAGAGAATATAAGCAGCAAATGCGAAAGTCGCTCGTTTTCCATCGTTGTCCGGAGGTAGTCCTTCACAAACGTCAACACAGAGAAAAAACGTTCATTTGAGCACGTTCTGAGCGGGAGTGTGAGGACTACCCTGACGACCTTAAGAAGCTCAGAATAAGCTTCTTTCAATCCTCCGAGGCGTTCGAAGACATCTAAAGCGTTTGCCGGTTTCTGTGGAAGCTGCGACACAAATGCACGAGCTATTAAAGCTTGACACTTCAGCTGCATAGTATCGATTCCCGCCTGATCGAAGTATGTCGCGATCACAAGAAGTAAATCTGAGTCCATAAAATCTTTGATTTGGGGTTAAGGCAACGTGTGGCTTCTAGCACTGGCAGCTGGACAGAAAAACGCTCTTCAAACTCATTTAACACTCTGTCCAAAACCTCGTAGAACTCTCTCCGCATTTTGCCATTTTGTTTAGATATATTTACATTTTGTTTAACAGCCATTTTGTTTAATATATTTGAAAAATCTAATAAATATGTCTTTAAAGATGTCTTAATTGTCCAAAGTCTCTGGGGGAAGGTTTTCAATTTGTGGACTTTGCCCTTTTTATAAATAGCATAGGTAATTGCGAAGTATACAGACGTTTTCAGTTTTTTTCTGGTGGGGGGGGGGGCAGCTCGAGCAGAGGAGGTTATGTAGGAGGATCTTTCCATGGAGAAACTTTTCATAGGGGAGCTGAATTTTCGATCAAGGGGGCACTGGATTTCCAAGCATTATTAAAAAAAGAATAAGAAATTAAATGAAAAAAAAGTTTCTTCAACTCAAAGTAAGGAGCAGGATTGAAACTTAAAACGAAAAGAAATTATTACATATGAGAAGGTTCACCCTTTCGTCAATACCTCGCTCTTTACGCTAAAGTTTTTTTTTAGTACTTTCAAAAATTATATATTTATTCTAATCAAACGGCCTTTGAGATTCAGGAGTCATTCTTAAAGAATTGGAACCAAATTTGAACAGCGTAAAGAGCGAGTATTGACAAGGGGTGAACCCCTTCATATACTTGGAAATTGCTATCCGTTTTGAGCTTTAATGTTTCTTCTTACATTCAGTTGAAAAAACATGTCTTTTTTATTTCATTCAATTAAGTCCAATGTGCTATTAAATTTTATCTTTTGTAGGTTTTTATAGGCTTTATAGGTTTCTGTGATACACTTCTTTATTTATTTTTTTGTTTATGTAGGATTACCTTGCGAAGCTATCATTCCCTTGATTCTATATTTTAACCTAGAATCAATAAACACAAAATATGATGCACGAGTACTGTTGTCGGGTGATTAAACACTTTTTGAAGCATGGTAAACTGAAGCTAGCCATAGTAATTCATGCGGACGAAAACTTATTAGGTTTGAAATTTCTTATCTTTGTCGCTTTTTGTTCTATCTCTCCTCTTCAAAAGAAGAAACTCAACAAGATTTGTCTGAGCATTATCTTATAAACAGTTCTTGGTAACGAGCTGTAAGTAAGGAGCGACCCGGCTCAATAGTAACCGAAACTCTAAAAAACGGAATTTGATACCAATAGATATGTCAAAAGAACTAAACTTTTATGCTGATTTTAAATACATTTTGTTAAGTTTAGTCTTACCCTTCAAAGGTTACAAGCCTGAGAAATGTGCCTGATTTTCAAAAAATGGCTGAAACACCCTTAGAACTCATATAATCATAATAAAATCATACCATCAGATTCAGCGTATTAAGAGAACCCTATTGTAGAGGCTCCAAGCTCCTATCTGCAAAAATGTGGAATTTTGTACTTCATATTAGAAGAAAGATCACGGATGCGTGTTTATTTATTTATTTTTTTTGCCCAGGGGTGATCATATCGAACCAGTGGGCCAAGACATCGGGAGAGGGCTTATTCTAACGGAAATTCAAAGTTCTAGTGCCCTTTTTAAGTTACCAAAAAATTGGAGGGCAACTAGGCCCCCTCCCACGCCATTTTCCCCAAATTCCCCTGACCAAAAATCTGAGATAGCTATTTTGTTCAACATCGTTGAAAGGCCTAATAATAATGTCTTTGGAGATAACATGAAACCCCAGGGCTCTTGGGAAAAGGTCTTCAAGTTAAAAAATGTGACCATTGTTTACATATAGTATTTCTTATTCGGAAGCATGCATACATTTCTAGGGTGGGAAGGGGAGGACGATTTTTTTGGCTGGGGGACTTAGCTCGGGGAGAATTTTCCATGGAAAATGAATTTTCTAGGGGATGAACTTTTCAGGGGAAATTTTGTACTGGAAAAATTTTCCAGAATTCCTATACAAAATTTCTTTATATATCTTGCTTTCTATTTACTGGCTCAATTTCACGCTTGGAAGTGTTAAGGGTAATTGTCCCAGTAAATTTTAACCAGGATTGTATTGTTCAGAGGATGTTTCTAAGGGGGATTTCTCCGTGGAGGTGAATCCAGATTTCCTGGCTTTATTTAAAAAATGATCAGAAATTAAATAGAAAAACACTCGTAACAAGTGCCATATGAGCTCGTAGCTCTTGTTCTGGTTCGTTCAGTAAGATTGGTCGACGAAACAAAATTTAAAATGTGGTAGATTTACTTACAGTCGGTTTGAAAAACGAAGCCAATCGTCGTTGCATCTTTATTTCTTCTTCTTTCCTTTGGGCTTTTATTTTCCTTTTTTTTTTGCACCACTCGCACCGGATGAACTCATGTTTCAATAATCCGATTTGAACTTGAACACAACTCAACACTGTTTCACGATTCTTTATTTGATGAAGGGTAACGAGAAACTAAATACAAAACTGGAATGACACCCTGGTCTGGATACCCTCTTTTCCAGATGTTAGCCTACACATAAATGTGCCGACTGACGGGATTCATTAATCACTGAAGAGACTTCAATGTCACAGAAGTACTCCGAGCCCAGAAAGAACTTTACAAACCCCTGCCAAAAGGGTGACCATAAATTAATTAGGGAGAACGGCAAAAACAGGATACTTTCTTGAAATGCAATAATCGTCGAGTATCTTGAATTTGCTATTTAGTAATAATTCACAGTAGAAATACGGTAAAAAAAGAGAAAAAAAAAGTAGAACAAGGACGAATACACAAAGAATTACGTGGTTGAAATTGGACCCCTCCAGAAATCAGGGGGGGGGGGCGTGGCCCCCCTGCCCCCCCCCCAAATGGCGCCACTGTGTTATTCTGAAAAGAAATTTGTTGGAGTTTTTAAAACGAGCCTGAAATCCATCAAAAAGGACAGTAAAGCAGACGTCATATTTGAGGGATTTCTTGCTCATTTTCAAATTCCCGCAAATTTGTTTTTCTAAATAACATTTTACCATTAAGACTAAGGAAAGTAATTGTAAAATTCTAGTTTAGCTACTTTTCGCTATCTTGGAAAGAACGCGGAATTGCTCAGATAATAATTTAAGGTAAAGAGGGAGGAGCTGAGTAGATTTTTTCACTTTATAAAAGATAATGGTACACTTACTTTGCATAAACCAGTTTGTGGCAACCGAAACTCTAAAAAATGGAATTTTGATACCAATAGCTACATCAAAAGAATCGAATACTAATGCTGATTTTAAATATTTAAGTTTCATGAAGTTTAGTCTTACTCATCAAAAGTTACGAGCCTGAGAAAATTTGCCTTATTTTAGAAAATAGGAGAAAACATCCCTAAAAGTCATAAAATCTTAACGAAAATCACACCATCAGATTCAGCGTATCAGAGAGCCCTATCGTAAAAGTTTCAAGGTCTATCTACAAAAATGTGGAATTTTGTATTTTTTGCCCGAAGGCAGATCACGGATGCGTGTTTATTTGTTGTTGTTTTTTTTCCAGGGGTGACCGTATCGACTCAATGGTCCTAGAATGTTGCAAGAGGGCTCATCCTAACGGAAATGAAAAGTTCTGGTGCCCTTTTTAAGTGATCCAAAAATTGAAGGGCACCTAGGCCCCCTCCCACGCTAATTACTTTCCCAAAGTGAACGAATCAAAATTCTGATAACCATTTTATTCAGCGTAGTCAAAAAACTTTATAACTATGTCTTTGGGGACGATTTACACCCCTACAGTCCCCATGGGAGGGGCTACAAGTTACAAACTTTGACCAGTGCCTACATACAGTAATGGTTATTTGAAAGTGTAAAGACGTTTTCAGGGGGATTTTAAGGTCGGGGGGTGGGGTTTTGGTTGACAAGAGGTGTATATGTTGGGAGAACTTTCCATCGAAAAATTTGTCTTGGGGGAATAATGAAGGGAGCGCAGGATTTTGTAGCATTATTTAAACAAAAATCAATCGATCAAAACTATGAGAAAGCCATTTAGCCAAAAAAATGAATCAGCAAATTTCGTTTTAATTATTCATCTGCGGAGAGCCAAAATCAAAACATGCATTGATTCAAAACGTTCAGAAATTAAATTAAAAAAACTAGTTTTTATAATGGAGTGAGGAGCGACATTGAAGCTTAAAACGAACAGAAATTACTCCGTATATGAAAGGGGGTGCTCCCTCAAAAACGGCCCGCTCTTTACGCTAAAGTTTTTTACTGTTTGAAAAAGAACAGTTAAGAGAAAGAGTCAAACTTTAGCGTAAAGAGCGGGGAGTTGATGAGGAAGCAGCCCCTTTCATATACGATGTAATTTCTGTTCATTTTATATTACATTTATATATTTAAAATCAGTATAAAAATAGAATTCTTTTGATATAGCCGTCGGAATCAAAATTTCATTTTTTAGAGTTTTGGTAACTACTGAGAACGAAGCTTTACTAGATATTTTACTTTGTGAATGATCCGAATAAAGTTATTTATTTGGTTGTGCATAAATACGATAGTTTCAATTCTGTTATTTTAGTAATTCTACTGATGACGGTTGATATGTAATCGGAATATTTGGAATTGTGTACCTGTTTGTTCTTTTTTCACTGTCTAAATAAATGGATATATCCCCATTTTAAAATTTATTTTTTTGTTGAACCCAAAATGAGAAAAAAAGAAACAAATTATCTAACAAACAGTTCGTGGTAACGAACTGTAGTAAGGAGCGACCCGGCTCAATATTAACTGAAACGCTAAAAAAAGGAATTTTTGACATCAATAACTACATCAAAAGAATTTCATTTTGATTCTGACTTTAAATATATAAGTTTAATCAAGTTTAGTCTTACCCATCAAGAGTTACGAGCCTGAGAAAATTTGCATTATTTTAGAAAATGGGGGGAAACACCCCCCAAAAGTCATAGAATCTCAACGAAAATCACACCATTAGATTCAGCAAATCAGAGAACCCTATTGTAGAAGTTTCAAGCTCCCATCTACAAAAATGTAGAATTTTGTATTTTTTGCCACAAGGCAGATCACGGATGGGTGTTTATTTGTTTTGTTTTTTGCTTTTTTTCTTGGAAGATCGTATCGACCCAGTGGTCATAGAATCATGCGATAGGGCTCATTCTAACCGAAATGAATAGTTCTAGTGCCCTTTTTAAGTGACTAAAAAAATTGGAGGGCACTTAGGCACCCTCCCACGCTAATTATTTTCCAAAGTCACCACATCAAAATTCTGAGATAGCCATTTTATTCACCGTAGTCAAAAACCTCATAACTATGTCTTTGGGGACGACCTACTCCCCCACAGTCCCCGTGGGAGGGGCCACAAGTTACAAACTTAGACCAGTGCTTACATATAGTAATGGTTATTTGGAAGTGTACAGACATTTTCAGGGAGATTTTTTGGCTGGGGGGGGGGCTTGAGTTTAGGGAACTTTCTTTGGAGGAATTTTTCATGGGGGAAGAAAATTTTCGTGAAGGGACCGCAGGATTTTCTAGCTTTGTTTAAAAAAAACAATGAAAAAATAAATATGACAAAGTGTTTTCAACTGAAAGTAAGGAGAAAAATTAAAACTTAAAACGAACAGAAATTATTACGCATATGATTGGCTCACCTCCTCCTAATACCTCGCTCTTTACGCTAACGTATTTTTAGTAATTTCAACTATTTATTTTACGGCTTTTGTGATTCAAGGGTCATTCTTAAGAAATTGGGACAAAATTTAAGCTTTTGTCTAGTTGCCTTTTGTTCTAGTTGCATTTTGAAGCATCAAAAAATGGAGGGTAGCTAGGCCTCCTCCACCACTTCTTTTTTTTCTCAAAATCTTCCGATTAAAACTATGAGAAAGCCATTTAGCCAAAAAAAAAATGCAAAAAAAACTTGTTTTTTTATTTTATTTCTGAATGTTTTTGAATTAATGCATTTATTTTGGCTCACCGCACATGAGTAAATAAAATAAAATTTGCATATTACTTTGTTTTGGCTAAATGGTTTTCTCATAGTTTCGATCGGTTGATTGTTATAAGAAAAGCGTGGGGGAGGAGACCTAGTCTCCGCCCAATTTGGTTTACTTAAAAATACAACTAGATTTTTTTTTATTTTTAACAGACTTTAAACATACTTTCCTTACGAATTAACTTATTTAACCAACTTCTATATTTCTGTATTTTTATTACGTATATGAGAGGGTTCGTCCCCTCGTCGATACCTCGCTATTTACGCCAAAGCTTTAATTTTGTCCCAAATCTTTAGGGATGACCCCTAAATCACAAAGGCCGCAGAATAAATAGTTGAAATTACTATAAATACTTTAGCGTAAAGAGCAAGGTATTGAGGAGGAGACGTAATATTTTATGTTTGTTTTAAGTTTTAATGCTACTCATTACTTCCATTTGACATTTTTTTTTATTCTCTCATTGTTTTTTTTTAAATAATGCTAGAAAATCCTGCGCTCCCTTCATGGAAATTCTCTTCTCTAATGATAAATTCCTCCATGGAAAGATCCTACCAGGTCGACCCCTCCCCCAACCCACCCCAACGCGAAAAAGTCCCCCTGAAAACGTCGGTGCGCTTCATAATAACCATTACTATATGTAAGCAATGGTCAAATTTTGTAACTTGCAGCCCCTCCCCCGGGGACTGCGGGAGATTGAATCGTCTCCAAAGACGATTAGGGTTTTGACCAAGCTGAACAGAATGACCATCTCTAAAATGTTATCCAGTGACTTCGGGAAAAAAAATTCCCACGTAAACCCCGACCCACCCCCGCCCCAATGTAGAAAAGTCCCCCTGAAAATGTCTGCAGAGTTCCCAATAACTATTACTTTATGTAAACAATGGTGAAAGTTTGTAACTTGCAGTCCCTCCCTTAGGACTGTGAGGCATTAAGTCATCCCCAAAGACATAGTTATTAAGTTTTTTAACTATGCTCAACAAGATGGCTATCTCAAAATTTTTTCAGTGACTTTGGGAAAAAATGAACGTGGGAGGGGGCTAGGTAACCTTCGATTTTTGCGGTCATTTAAAAAGTGAACTAGAACTTTTAATTTCCGTTAGAATGAGCCCTGTCGAGACATTCTAGGACCACTAGGTCGATACGATTAAAAATGAAAAAACTAAAAAAACAAATAAACACGCATCCGTAATCTGTCTCCTGTCAAAAAATTCAAAATTCCACATTTTTGTAGATAGGAACTTGAAACTTCTACAGTAGGGTTCTCTGATGCGCTGAATCTGATTGGTGTGATTTTCGTTAAGATTCTACGACTTTTAGGGGGTGTTGCTTCCTATTTTCAAAAATAAGGCAAATTTTCTCAGGCCCGTAACTTTTGGTGGGTAAGATTAAACTTGATGAAAATTATATATTTAAAATCAACATAAAAATACAATTCTTTTGATGTAACTCTTGGTATCAAAAATCCGTTTTTTAGGGTTTTGGTTACTATTGAGCCGGGTCGCTAATTACTTCAGTTATGGTCTGGCCTTGAGAAGGTACAAGGGTTGTGAGCCCTCTCCCACTAGTTTCTGAACGTTTTAAGTTTGACTGGGTTATTTGCTGTATTTTCCGTTCGTGTTGGGTCTCACTTATTCATTGATGGCGATTTGTGGTGGTTTTAATCTTGATTAAATAAAAAAAACAAGTTTATTATTTAACGGAAAGTAAGGACCTTACTTAAAACGAACAGAAATTACTTCGTGTATGAAAGGGGCTGCTTCCTCATCAACGCCCCTCTCCTTACGCTAAATTTTGAATCTTTCTCTTAGCTCTACTTTTTAAAACAGTGAAAAACTTTGGCGTGAAGAGCGGGCCGTCGATGAGGAAGCAGCCCCTTTCATATACGAAGTAATTTCTGTTCGTTTTTAGTTTCAATGTCGCTCCTTACTTTCCGTTAAAAAAACTGGTTTTTTTAATTTAATTTTTGAACGTTTTTGAATCAATTTATGTTTTGATTTTGGCTCTCCGCAGATGAATAATTAAAACGGAATTTGATTATTTATTTTTTTTGGCTAAATGGCTTTCTCATAGTTTTGATCGATTGATTTTGATAAAAAAGAAGCGGGGGAGGAGGCCTAGTTGCCCTCCGATCTTTTGGTTACTTAAAAAGGCAACTAGAACTTATAAATTTTTACGATTGTTTTTATTAGTAAAAGATATACGTAACTTACAAATTTGCTTACGTAACGAACTTCTGTATTCTCATGTTTTTATTACGTATATGATGGGGTTCCTCCCTCGTCAGTACCTCGCTCTTTACACAAAAGCTTAAATTTTGTCTCAGTTTCATAAGAATGACCCCTTAATCACAAAAGCCATAGAATAAATAGTTGAAATAACTAAAAATACTTTACCGTAAAAAGCGAGGTAGTAGGAGGAGGTGAGCCAATCATATGCGTAATAATTTCCGTTCGTTTTAAGTTTAAATTTTTCTCCTTACTTTCAGTTGAAAACACTTTGTCATATTTATTTTTTTTGAAACAATGCTAGAAAATCCTGCGTTCCCTTCATGAAAATTTTCTTCCCCTATGACAAATTCCTCCAAAGAAAGATCCCCAAACTCAACGCCCCCCCCCAGCCTAAAAGTGCCCCTGAAAATGTCTGTACACTTCCTATATGTAAGCACTGGTCAAAGTTTGTAACTTGTGGCCCCTCCCTCGGGGACTGTGGGGGAGTAAGTCGTCCCCAAAGACATAGTTATGAGGTTTTTGACTACGTTGAATGAAATGGCTATCTCAGAATTTTGATATGGTGACTTTGGGAAAATAATTAGCGTGGGAGGGGGCCTAGGTGCCCTCCAATTTTTTAGTCACTTAAAAGGGCATTAGAACTTTTCATTTCCGTTAGAATAAGCCATCTTGCATGATTCTAGGACGACTGGGTCGATACGATCACCCATGGAAAAAAAGAAAGAAGAAAAACAAACACGCATCCGTGATCTGCCTTATGGAAAAAATACAAAATTCCACATTTTTGTAGATAAGAGCTTGAAACTTCTACAATAGGGTTCTCTGATACGCTGAATCTAATGGTGTGATTTTCGCTGAGATTCTATGACTTTTGGGGGTTGTTTCCTCCTATTTTCTAAAATAATGCAAATTTTCTCAGGCCCGTAGCTTTTGATGGGTAAGACTAAACTTGATTAAATTTATATATTTAAAATCAGAATTAAAATGAGATTCTTTTGATGTAGTTACTGATATCAAAATTCCATTTTTTAGAGTTTCGGTTAATGTTGAGCCGGGTTGCTCCTTACCACAGTTCGTTACCACGAACTGTTTGATAGACAATTTGTTTCTTTTTTTCTCATTTTGGGTTTAATGAAAAAATAAATTTTCAAATGGGGATAAATCCATTTATTTAGACAGTGAAAAAAAAAAAAAAAAAAAAACAAACAGATACACAATTCCAAATATTTCGATCACATATCGACCGTCATCAGTAGAATTACTAAAATAACAGAATTGAAAGTAGCGTATTTATGCACAATCAAATAAATAACTTTTCGGGTCATTCACAAAGTAAAATATCTAGTAATATCATTTTAGGAATTCTACTGATAACGATCGCTGTGTATTTGATCCAAATATCTGTATTTAGTATCTGTTTTTTCTTCTTTTTTTTCATTGTCATAATAAATGAATTTATCCCCATTCAAAAACTTGTTTGTTCGTCATAGAACGGCAGTGTGGCCAAAGGAAAGCATACCTAATTTTTGTTTAATGTAATACTTTACTTCTTTTAAAAACTTATTTCGTGGAAAAGTTTAAAAAAAAAATGAGAAAAACTGATCCACTCAAATGGTGGAAGTCTTCTGCTATGGGGTCTCAAAAATGCCTATGCCAGGTTAAAACTTGGTTACTCCTCTCTTTGCCCGGGTAGCTCTTCGTTATGACCCTCCTGGACCGCTGTACCATTTTCTTCAGAAGCCAACGAAGAATCCAACAGGCTGGCTTCATGCCAGTAAGGTCCACTGTGGAGCAAATGTTCACAATGCGGCAGCTGATAGAAAAGACTCGATAATTTCAACAAAAAGCATATGTTGCCTTTGCGGATTTCAAGGCTGCTTTCGATTCTGTCGACCAGCAGTCGGGACTACCTGAGAAGTACTGAACTCTTGTCGAGCGGCACCATGAAGGGACTGAGAGCTGCGTGCAAGTCAATGGCAGACGCAGCTCATCTTTTAAAATCAATACTGGAGTCCGTCAGGGTTATGCTGCTGCCCCAGAACTATTTAATTGTGTCATCGACTACATTATGACTCGGACCATAAACCGCCTCCAGTTTGGGTTGCATTACGGTGATAGAGTACTTTCAGACGCTGACTATGCCGATGACCTTGCTCTTGTCTCCGATTCACCGTCGAAGCTCACAGAAGCCCTACAAATCCTTGCTGATGAAGCCTTAAAGATAGGGCTGTCGATTAATTGGCAGAAGACAAAAGTGATGTTTGTTGAATCCTGTAACTCACCGCGTCCCCCGCCAGTCCTAATGGTCGGTGACAAACCAGCTGAGATTGTTGAGGAATTTACATACCTTGGCTCTATCCTCTCAAATGACGGATCAATCCTTAAAGGTCTAATGCACCGAATTGCCAAAGCCTCAGCAGTAGTGGGGAGACTAAGTGCCCTTTGGAGGAAACCTTTTATCAGCCGTAATACTTTGGTGGGATCCGTGATTCTTTACGGAGCCGAAACTTGGCCGGCCACTCAGTCTGTGCTTAGCACCGTAAATATAGCCCAAACAAAACATCTTCGCCGCATTGAAGGACTACGCTGGCACGATTTTGTTAGCAACGAGAACCTCCTGGCGTTAACTGCTCAAACGCCCTACTCAGTCCAACTCACCCAACGAACACTACGCTGGTACGGACATCTCCTTCGCATGCACCCCAACACTCCCGCACGAACGATTTTTGACTTTGATCCCGTGCTGCACGGTGGGATCTTTGGGGGACCCCAAGAGGTCATCCCCCAACCAGATGGCAGGCGCCTTCTTAGTCATGGCAAATATTCAGGAGGATGTCCACATACTTGCAAGAGACCAGTCCAAATGGACGTACCATGTAGCATCACTCTCGACGCCGGAAGCATTTCGGCAGGAGCATTAAGTAAGTAAGTAAGTAAGTTAAAATGAAATTCATGACAGCACCCGATGCCTGAAAAAGTTTTCTAGAGCCGGTTACATCCTAACTGAAAGACGGACCGACTCTCAGGGAAAAGTACTGACATGCTGCCGTTTTTGAATAACAAATATTTTATTTTTCTCTTTTCCTGTGCCTATGCAATTCCAAATCTGGGCTTTTCTTATTTTCATGGATGTCATCGAAGGTGATCTTTTTTCTTTTGATTTTATATTTGAAAGAAATAAAAACAACAAGTTTTTTTTAACTGAAAGTAAGGAGCGACATTAAAACTTAAAACGAACAGAAATAACTTCGTATATGAAAGGGGCTGCTTCCTCATTAACGCCCCACTCCTTATGCTAAAGTTTGACTCTTTCTCTCAACTCTTCTTTTTAAAACAGTAAAAAACTTTTCTCCCGCAGAAAATATCCTCTGAAGAACTCATCATGTGGAAAACTCCCCCATGGAGAATTTCTCCGACATAAAATCTCCCACCAATGGAAAGATACTCTAGACAATTCCTACCCGACAGATATTTCCCCTCGACAATCCCCCCTAGTATTTTCAAATGTAAAACAGAGTCGGCAGAGAGAAAGTTGACCAAAAGAGCATAAAAATTTTAGCAGATTCCCCCAGTGCAAAATTTCTCTTGGAAAGCTTACCGCTGGGAACTTCCCTTCCCGCGGAAAATTATCCCAGTAGAAAATCCCCGTAGTAGAAAATTCTCATCGCTCCTCAAAAAGTGTCTTTATAGTTCCTAAAACGAAATACTATATGTAAACAATGGTTACATATCCTGACTTACAAACCTTTTTCCTGTCTTTTTTCCCAATCTTTGCCCCATTTTAAATTACGAAATTTGATATATGACAAGTTTTGCAGTCGCACTTCCGGTGTGTAATCTATTGAGGCATACCTCAGCTTGAACAAACGAGAGATCATTTCATGTCACCCTGTTATAAGTTTTAAGTTTATGGTCATCATTTTGTTTAAATTTTGCTTACACCTTAAGAAGAGTGCAACTACATTATAGTCAGTTTAATTTGAGCAGTTGAAGTGCATGTTGGAGATGTTAGAGTGACTTAATTTGGAAAAATATTGAATAATTCATATAAATGGTAAAATTCTAGTTTATTGACTTTTGGCTACCTCAGAAAGAGGTTAAGTTAGGAAAATGAAACTTTCAGGGATAGGTCTAAAGTATATTCCGGGAAGGTATTTTGAAGTACCTACCTCCACACATTCTCCCTCTAGAGGGCCCTGACCTTTGAAGACCTTTAAAAACATGTGTTATAAAATGAAACCTTGCAAGAAAGATCTTCTGCTTGAATGAAGTAGGCTACAACAAAATTGTTTACAGCTTCACAACTTTGCTCAATCCCAATTTATAAAGTTTTGAAGATACGTAAATATATTTCCTAAATTTTGAAAAAAAACAAAAAAACACGGATACTCGGAACTAAAACTTAGGCTTATTGTGGGGGGATACTGAACTAATCGAATTTGCATCCATGTATGGAAAAAGTTCTAAGGCTGGCACTAGCAGGATTCCAAAAATTGTCAAATCTGCCAACAAATTTCACGGGGCTATGAATAATGCCAAGTAGTATTGCTACTATCCTATCCCAGTTTTTCCATGACAGCGTATCAAAACACTACTTCTTTTACTCCTACAGCTACTACTGCTCATAATATTATTATTACTGCTACAACTACTATCAAACAGGTCGTGGTAACGAACTAAAACCAAAACCCTAAAAGACGGATTTTTGATACCAAGAGTTACATCAAAAGAATTGTATTTTTATGTTGATTTTAAATATATAATTTTCATCAAGTTTAATCTTACCCACCAAAAGTTATGGGCCTGAGAAAATTTGCCTTATTTTAGAAAATAGGAAGCAACACCCCCTAAAAGTCGTAGAATCTTAACGAAAATCACACCAATCAGATTCAGCGCATCAGAGAACCCTACTGTAGAAGTTTCAAGTTCCTATCTACAAAAATGTGGAATTTTGAATTTTTTGGAGACGATTGGAGACGTCTTTGGAGACGATTCAATCTCCCGCAGTCCCCGGGGGAGGGGCTGCAAGTTACAAAATTTGACCATTGCCTACATATAGTAATGGTTATTATGAAGCGCACCGACGTTTTCAGGGGGACTTTTTCGCGTTGGGGTGGGTTTGGGGAGAGGTCAACCTGGTAGGATCTTTCCATGGAGGAATTTATCATTAGAGAAGAGAATTTCCATGAAGGGAGCGCAGGATTTTCTAGCATTATTTAAAAAAACAATGAAAGAATAAATAAAAAAAAATGTCAAATGGAAGTAATGAGTAGCATTAAAACTTAAGACAAACATAAAATATTGCGTCTCCTCCTCAATATCTTGCTCTTTACGCTAAAGTATTTATAAGAATTTCAACTATTTATTCTGCGGCCTTTTTTATTTAGGGGTCATCCCTAAAGATTGTGGACAAAAATAAAGCTTTGGCGTAAATAGCGAGGTATCGACGAGGGGACGAACCATCTCATATACGTAATGAAAATACAGAAATACAGAAGTTGGTTACATAAGTCAATTCGTAAGGAAAGTATGTTTAAAGTCTGTGAAAAAAATAAATAAATCTAGTTGTATTTTTAAGTAAACCAAATTGGGCGGAGACTAGGTCTCCTCCCCCACGCTTTTCTTATCACAATCAACCGATCGAAACTATGAGAAAACCATTTAGCCAAAAAAAAGTAATATGCAAATTTTATTTTATTTACTCATGTGCGGTGAGCCAAAATAAATGCATTAATTCAAAAACATTCAGAAATAAAATAAAAAAACAAGTTTTTTTTGCATTTTTTTGGCTAAATGGCTTTCTCATAGTTTTAATCGGAAGATTTTGAGAAAAAAAAGAAGTGGTGGAGGAGGCCTAGCTACCCTCCATTTTTTGATGCTTCAAAAGGCAACTAGAACAAAAGGCAACTACACAAAAGCTTAAATTTTGTCCCAATTTCTTAAGAATGACCCTTGAATCACAAAAGCCGTAGAATAAATAGTTGAAATTACTAAAAATACTTTAGCGTAAAGAGCGAGGTATTAGGAGGAGATGAGCCAATCATATGCGTAATAATTTCCGTTCGTTTTAAGTTTTAATTTTTCTCCTTACTTTCAGTTGAAAACACTTTGTCATATTTATTTTTTCATTGTTTTTTTTTAAACAAAGCTAGAAAATCCTGCGGTCCCTTCACGAAAATTTTCTTCCCCCATGAAAAATTCCTCCAAAGAAAGTTCCCTAAACTCAACGCCCCCCAGCCTAAAAATCTCCCTGAAAATATTTGTACACTTCCAAATAACCATTACTATATGTAAGCACTGGTCTAAGTTTCTAACTTGTGGCCCCTCCAATGGGGACTGTGGGGGAGTAGGTCGTCCCCAAAGACATAGTTATGTGGTTTTTGACTACGGTGAATAAAATGGCTGTCTCAGAATTTTGATATGGTGACTTTGGAAAATAATTAACGTGGGAGGGTGCCAAAGTGCCCTCCAATTTTTTTAGTCACTTAAAAAGGCACTAGAACTATTCATTTCGGTTAGAATGAGCCCTATCGCATGATTCTATGACCACTGGGTCGATACGATCTTCCAAGAAAAAAAGCAAAAAACAAAACAAATAAACACCCATCCGTGATCTGCCTTGTGGCAAAAAATACAAAATTCTACATTTTTGTAGATGGGAGCTTGAAACTTTTACACTAAGGTTCTCTGATTTGCTGAATCTAATGGTGTGATTTTCGTTGAGATTTTATGACTTTTGGGGAGAGTGTTTCCCCCCATTTTCTAAAATAATGCAAATTTTCTCAGGCTCGTAACTTTTGATGGGTAAGACTAAACTTGATTAAACTTATATATTTAAAGTCAGAATCAAAATGAAATTCTTTTGATGTAGTTATTGATATCAAAAATTCCTTTTTTTAGCGTTTCAGTTAATATTGAGCCGGGTCGCTCCTTACTACAGTTCGTTACCACGAACTGTTTGATAGATAATTTGTTTCTTTTTTTCTCATTTTGGGTTCAACAAAAAAATAAATTTTAAAATGGGGATATATCCATTTATTTAGACAGTGAAAAAAGAACAAACAGGTACACAATTCCAAATATTTCGATTACATATCGACCGTCATCAGTAGAATTACTAAAATAACAGAATTGAAACTATCGTATTTATGCACAACCAAATAAATAACTTTATTCGGGTCATTCACAAAGTAACATATCTAGTAATATCATTTTAGTAATTCTACTGATAACGATCGCTGGTTATGTGATCCAAATATCTGTATTTAGTATCTGTTTTTTCTTCTTTTATTTCATTGTCTTAATAAATGAATGTATCCCCATTTTAAAACTTGTTTGTTCGTCATAGAATGGCCGTGTGGCCAAAGAAAAGAATACCTAATTTTTGTATAATGTACAAAATTCGTGGAAAAGTTTAAAAAAAAAAAAAGAGAAAAACTGATCGATCCACTCAAATGGTGGAAGTCTTCTGCTATGGGGTCTCAAAAATACCTATGCCAAGTTAAAATGAAATTAATGATAGCATTTGACGCCTGAGTCCCTTGTGAAAAAGCGTTTTCTAGAGCCGGTCACATAATAACTTAGAGACGGACCGACTGTCAGGGAAAAGTACTGACATGCTGCCGTTTTTGAATATCAAATATTTTATTCTTCTCTTTTCTTGTGCCTATGCAATTCCAAATCTGGGCTTTTCTTATCTTCATTTATCTCATCGAAGGTCATTTTTTTTCTTTTGATTTTATATTTGAAATAAATAAAAAAACAAATTTTCTAACTGAAAGTAAGGAGCAACATTGAAACTCAAACGAACAGAAATTACTTCGTATATGAAAGCGGCTGCTTCCTCATTAACGCCCCACTCTTTATGCTAAAGTTTAATTCTTTCTCTCAACTCTTCTTTTTGAAACAGTAAAAAACTTTAGCGCAAAGAATCTTAAAACTAAATAATGACCTTACAGTGGCCGGATAACAATGACTATTGACATTGTCCGCTTATCTAGATATCCGACATAGTCTTACAGTCTTACAGGGATAGATATAGATATAGTCTTACAGGGAAAATGATCTAGATATATGAAAACTTCTATACCTGGTTTTCGATGGAATAATGGATAGCAATAAAATTATTATGAAAGAAATGAGCTAATACTGATGGATGGAATACGACGATTAAAGCTTCGTTCTCAATAGTTACCAAAACTCTAAAAAATAAAATTTTGATTCCGACGGCAATATCAAAAGAATTTTATTTTTATACTGATTTTAAATATATAAATTTCATATAAAATGAACAGAAATTACATCGTATATGAAAGGGGCTGCTTCCTCATCAACTCCCCGCTCTTTACGCTAAAGTTTGACTCTTTCTCTTAACTGCACTTTTTCAAACAGTAAAAAACTTTAGCGTAAAGAGCGGGCCGTTTTTGAGGGAGCACCCCCTTTCATATACGGAGTAATTTCTGTTCGTTTTAAGCTTCAATGTCGCTCCTCACTCCGTTATAAAAACTATTTTTTTTTAATTCAGTTTCTGAACGTTTGTGAATCAATGCATGTTTTGATTTTGGCTCTCCACAGATGAATAATTAAAACGAAATTTGCTGATTCATTTTTTTGGCTAAATGGCTTTCTCATTGTTTTGATCGATTGAATTTTGTTTAAATAATGCAAGAAAATCCTGCGCTCCCTTCATGGAAATTTTATTCCCCCATGACAAATTCTTCGATGGAAAGTTCTCCCAACATATCCACCTCTTGTTAAACCCCCCCCCCCCACCGACCTTAAAATCCCCCTTAAAACGTCTTTACATTTCCAAATAACCATTACTGTATGTAGGCACTGGTCAAAGTTTGTAACTTGCAGCCCCTCCCATGGGGACTGTAGGGGTGTAAATCGTCCCCAAAGACATAGTTATAAAGTTTTTTGACTACGCTGAATAAAATGGTTATCTCAGAATTTCGATCCGTTGACTTTGGGAAAGTAATTAGCGTGGGAGGGGGCCTAGGTGCCCTTCAATTTTTGGATCACTTAAAAAGGGCACCAGAACTTTTCATTTCCGTTAGAATGAGCCCTCTTGCAGCATTCTAGGACCATTGAGTCGATACGATCACCCCTGGGAAAAAACAACAACAACAAAAAAAAAAAAAATAAAATAAACACGCATCCGTGATCTGCCTTCTGGCAAAAAATACAAAATTCCATATTTTTGTAGATAGACCTTGAAACTTTTACGATAGGGCTCTCTGATACGCTGAATCTGATGGTGTGATTTTCGTTAAGATTTTATGACTTTTAGGGATGTTTTCTCCTATTTTTTAAAATAAAGCAAGTTTTCTTAGGCTCGTAACTTTTGATGAGTAAGACTAAACTTCATGAAACTTAAATATTTAAAATCAGCATTAGTATTCGATTCTTTTGATGTAGCTATTCGTATCAAAATTCTATTTTTTAGAGTTCCGGTTGCCACAAACTGGTTTATGCAAAGTAAGTGTACCATTATCTTTTATAAAGTGAAAAAATCTACTCAGCTCCTCCCTCTTTACCTTAAATTATTATCTGAGCGATTCCGCGTTCTTCTCTGAAGTGGAAGTCAGAATAATTTCTAATCTTCTTTATGTCCGTCTTCTTCCATTCTTTTTCAATAATTGAATTATTTATTAGACCAAATTGCCTTTCTATTCAAAAATTGAACCAATAAAATGCTCAAAAACTGGTGTAATATTCTAAATAAGACAGCGAACACAATAGGAATAACTAAAGAAACTTTTAATGATAAGAATAAGGTCAGAATATATGGCTTCAAAATTCTGGACCTTGGCAAAGGCTCTAAAACTTTTTCAAGAGTTTGTTTAAATATATGAACATTTCTTTTGTCTTTCTCTCCACTCTGTTTTCAGCTTTTTCTTTCTTTATCTCATTCAGAGTTTGCGCATAACAAGGATATTAGTACCATTTAAGGCGAATCATGAAAGGCTAAAGCAACTATTGGCTCCTGCATGGGTACTAACCTGTTATATGTTTACCCCCTAGGAAACACAGGTATGTTGTAAGGGCGTTGGGGGTTCTGTATAATTTTTCACAAAGACTCTTATTCAAAAATCGACATTCAGGTCCCTGCACACTGGAATGTCTTTTTCTTTAAAGACTTCTTTTGAGGCGAGTGTTCATGGAATGGTATCCCTGGCCGTATTTTCACTTGCTTGATTTGTTGTCAGATCTCTGAAATACCAACAGCTCCCTCGAGGGAGGGGGTCAGGGATTTCTTTTCAAGATCTTTCGCTCAAAGAAAGTGCCGTTAGAAAGTAAAATATTTATATCCCTGCATATTTGAATTTTTTTAATATAGGGAGACCAGTTAAGCCTTAACTGGTGATGAATTTGTAAAAAAAAAAAAAAAAAAAAAAGCAAAACAACAAAACAGTGAGGATGATATTTCAGTCAGAATACGAAAACAAAAAATCAAAGCTTTCGGGAAGGAAATAGATCTTCTGTGAAAAAAAAATTAAAGAAAAACTAGACCTACGAAGTATACAAGCAGTAGATCATTGGAAAATAAACAAGAGCTAAGAGCTCATATGGCACTTGTGACGAGGCAAGAAGAGCCAAGAGCTCATATGGTATGAGCTCTAACAAAATTCTAAGAATCAATAGATTGATTTAAACGGAAAATCAGAGGCCTAACGCCGGTCAGGATTTAAAATAAGAGCTCTTGAGTCACGATGTCCTTCTAAATATCAAAATTCATTAAGATCCGATCACCGACTCGTAAGTTATAAATACCTAATTTTTCCTCTCCCTTTAGCTCCCCAGATGGTCGAATCTGGGAAAACGACTTTATCAAGTCAATTTGTGCAGCTCCCTGACACGCCTACCAATTTTCATCCTCCTAGTACGTCCAGTAGCACCAAACTCGCCTAATCACTGAACCCCTCCCCCCAGACTCCCCCAAAGAGAGTGAATCCAGTATGGTTAAGTCAATCACGTATCAAGGACATTTGCCTATTCTATCCACAAAGCTTCATCCCGATTCCTCCACTACAAGTGTTTTCCAAGATTTCCCCCTCCAACTCCCCCCAAAGTCAAAATATCTGGTCGGGATTTGAAATAAGAGCTCTGAGTTATGAATTCCTTCTGAATATCAAATTTCATTAAGACCGATCACCTATTCGTAAGATAAAAATACCCTAATTTTCACGTTTTCCAAGAATTATGGTTTCCCCCTCCAATTCCCCCCAATATCACAGGATCTGGTCGGAATTTAAAATTAGAGCTTTAAAGCACAAGATCCTTCTAAATATCATTTTTCATTAAGATCTGGTCACGCTTTCACAAGTTACAAATACCTCAAATTTCAAAATTATCCCCCTCCCAAATCCACCAAAGAGAGCAGATCCAGTCCGGTTATGTCAGTCACGTATCTTAGACAGGTTTTTATTCTTCCCATCCAGTTTCATCCTGGTCGCTCCGCTTTAAGTATTTTCTAAGATTTCTGGTCTCTCCCCCCCAATGACGCTGGATCCGGTTGAAATTTAAATTACGAGATCTGAGTTACGAGGTCCTTCTAAATATGAAGTTTCATGAAGATCCGATCACTCCTACGTAAGTTAAAAATGCGTCATTTTTTCTAATTTTTCATAATTACCCCCCCGCCCAATAGAACGGATCCGTTCCAATTATGTAAATCACGTATCTAGGACTTCTGCTTATTTTTCCCACCAAGGTTCATCCCGATCCCTCCAATCTAAGCGTTTTCCATGATTTTAGGTACCCCCACCCAAAACTCCCCCCCATGTCACCAGATCCGGTCGGGATTTGAAATAAGAGGTTGGAGACACGATATCCTTCTAAGTGTTAAATTTCATTGAGATCCAATCACCCGTTCGTAAGTTAAAAGTACCTCATTGTGTTGCGAGAGCAACACTTTGGTTTTGTCGTGTTTTTTTTTTGTTCCTAGCATCCCGATTTCAGCTTATTCCTAGAAAGTGGTAAGGGTCTAACCTCTGCGGTTTTTACGGAAAGTGTGGACCTTAGGCCGGATTGATGAATATGACTTTACATTTTGGAAAGGTTCGTAGAACTCTTGCCTGGGGCCAAAAAGGATGGTTTTTGCTTGTCCTTGAGCCAGAGCCTATTGTGTGTGAAGTGAAGAGGAGTTGTATAGCCTATGTCAGAGAGGACTGTCTGAAGTTATGCAGCCAAGCTTTCGTTTCATCAAACCATGTTTCTGCTTTCGAATGGAAAGCTCCGTTCTAGCAGGCAAGCAGGCAGGCACCAGTTTCAAATTGAAGATGGACTAAAATCTATAAGTGTTAAATATATGCGACAGTTACCCTGCCCCACAGCCAATATATCTTCTTTGAGTGATAAATAGAAAAATTTAGAGAAGCAAAAAAGCGGCATTTTCCCACAAGTCCGAAAGTGCTGCCGTGATTTCGGCTGAGTTTATCATTCGGTTTTTCGCACTTGGGATTGCGGTAGAGAAATGGTGTCAGATGTGCCTCTTAAACTTTAAAAGTTCTCTCATTGCTAAAGAAATTAGAGTTTATCCTTCGCTCCTTTCTAAGTGATGACGTTAGAAAGTTGGCCTACGGCAAAAAAGTCAACTTTTGAACTAAGACAGATAGATTTTTTCGACGGCAGTCGATAGCTTTTGATGAGCTGATCAAAGTATATCCATCCATTTTTTTGTACAAAAATTCCTTCATGAGATATACCAGTTTGAAAGTTTAAAGGGGTTGACAACTTCAGTAGTAAGGTACACACTGAAACCAAAAATAGGCCGATACCAATTGTGAGACATATAGGGGAGTTGTAAGCAACAGTCGGCTGTTAGCTCATAATCATCCTCGGCAATGAGGGGCTCGCAACTCTTACTAGTTGGTGTACCTATTTTTAGTTTCCGTTGTATTTGATGGTAAGACCAATTTGGTTCCAGTGGTAAGACATGTAGGGGACTTGTAAGTAATAACCGGCTGTAAGGCTACAATCATCTTTAGCAATGAGGTGTTTGCAACTTTTGCGAGTTGGTGTACCTAGTATGTATTTTAGCATCCTTACAGATTAACAACTTCAGCGTTTAGTTGCAGCGAGGAAACAAAACCAAAGTGTTGCTCTCGCAACACTTTACTCGGCGAAGCCGAGCAAAGGTTGCCGCCACACCTCACGTTGCACATGCAACGTAGATCTAGTTTTTTCTAATTTTTCAGAATTAACCCCCGCCCCAGCTACCCCAAAGAGAGCGGATCCGTTCCGGTTATGTCAATCATGTATCTAGGACTTGCGCTTATTTTTTCCATCAAGTTTCATCCCGATCCCTCCACTCTAAGTGTTTTCTAAGATTTTAGGTTTCTCCCTCCCACCTTCCCCCCAATGTCGCCAGATCTGGCCAGAATTTGAAATGAGAGCTCTGAGACACGATATCCATCTAAATATCAAATTTCATTGAGATCCGATCACCCGTTCCTAAGTTAAAAAACCCTCATTTTTTCTATTTTTTCAGAATTGCCCCCCCCCCCAACTACCCCAAAGAGAGTGGATCCGTTCCGGTTATGTCAATCATGTATCTAGGACTTCTGTTTATTTTTCCGACCGAGTTTCATCCCGATCCCTCCACTCTTAAGTGTTTTCCAAGTTTTTAGGTTCCCCCCCTCAATGTCACCAGTTTCGGTCGGGATTTAAAATAACAGCTTTGAGACACGATGTCCTTCCAAACATCAAATTTCATTAAGATCTGATCAACCGTTCGTAAGTTAAAAATACTTCAATTTTCCAATTTTTTCCGAATCAACGGGCCCCCCACTCCCCCACCCCCAGATGGTCATATCTGGAAAACGATTATTTCAAATTTAATCTGGTCCGGTCCCTGATACGCCTGCCAAATTTCATCGTCCTAGCTTTCCTAAAAGTGTCTAAAGTGGCAAAACCGGGACCGACAGAATTTGCGATTGCTATATGTCACTTGGTCAATACCAAGTGCCATAAAAAGGGTATGAACGAAAAAAGTGAAGGCTATCAAGTGTAATCTTAGAATGTATTTGTAAGCAAGCAGTTTATCGCTCTTTTTTTGATTTTTGCTTAGATTATCTGAATTTCAGCTGTTAAGACCCTGAAAAATACAGTTTTGATTGCTGTTCTTAATTCATTGTGCTAAACGACCCTTTTATTGGCTTGAGATAATCCTACAGAATTGCATTGGAGTAATGTCTGAAGTTTTCGCCATTTATGATTCAGGATTCTTATTTGATTTGATTTTTAATGCTTTTTTAAGCAATTGATTTTTACTTAATTTAAACGTTTTTCACTTTTTTCCGTTTAAATTTTTTCTTTTGTTTCCTCTTTTATTTTTATTTCTTTTTTGGATTTATCTTCCCCTATTATTTGGTTTTCGGTCGTTTGCCGTTTCTCAAATGATTTATGTTATTGACTTTCAATTTTTGTTTTGTCATACATAAAATGTGAATTCGTTATGTTTTGTTAAGAATAGTTTTTTCTTTCCAATAAATCTACCTTGTATGCAATTGCGCTAATAATTCGTCAGCTCTCATTCCACTTTTTCCCCCTTATGCTCGTATTTATAATAATTGATGCGAACAAATTACTTAGCAACGCTTTCTCCTTCTCGCGAGATTTGGGTTTTTTGGGTACTTACCTTGGGAGGGAAAGAAAATGTAACTAAAATAAGAGGGTACTGGTCGCGAAGGCTGTAGGTGACAAGACTTGCTCTGAATAAATAACAAAAGAGAGGAAAACTATATTGAACTTCTACTGGTATGAGAAACAGGTGATTAGAAAATAATACATCTTCGCATTTCTTTATCATTAACTAATATGATTAAACCATAAACATCTGGATCAAAGATAACTCTGATAAATTTTTCTGTGGGTAAGATTTTTTTTTAATAGGGTTTTTCTTTCAGTGGTCTGTTTCAGGTTCAATGAATTTTTGTCGTCTTTAGGAATTGAAGCAGTTAATTACTTTTAATGAGATCACTTAGCTTACGAATTTTTTGCAACATAGCCTAAGAGGGAAAAAAATATAAAACCAGTATTTCTCAGAACTTTTACTTTAATCTAGAAATTTAAGCTTTCTGTTTGTGAAATTTAAACTTTCTTTTTGTGGAATTTGAACTTAAGAAGATCAACATTTATTCTGCTGGACAAAAAAAATTCTTATAGGACAAAACAAGACAAATAAATAAAGGAAATTACCCTTTTATACTCATTGAATATAAGATAGAAATGATCGAAGCTTCAATTATTGATTTGTGCTCACTAAACAGAGAGGAGGATTAAGCCCCCAGCTTTGAAAAATCCAATCTCACTTTTGGAACAGGGATCCCAGGATAGGTCAAAAACTTGTAAATGAACATCTAGTATGAATAAATCATTTCAAAAATGTACATCAATCAAAAAATTATAAGTTCTCAGAGGTATATAAATCTTGCTCATATTGCTTTTCTTAATTTTATATTATCACTGTCACTGTACATTAACAAAACAAGCATTCCAAAAAGCAACAAATTTCGGTATTATATGCATAGACACCTGTTTGAGTGACCGACTAGGCAGCCTGGTCCAATGAATACACTTGAAGTTGACACCACTTATTTTTACCAGACTCTTCTCCACTTAGTAGGTGTCCAGCAACGAATATATTTAAGCTAGGATAATAGTCAGAAATAAATGATAGTTATCATGCAAGAAACTAGAAGACTTTACTGTTGGTTATTTCTTGACAAAATTTGTTTAATAGGGGCCTAACTTAAGATACACCAAAAAAGCTTTATAGGACCTCCATAATATGGCCTAAAATACAAAGTTTCACAATCCATATTCAAATAGTGAAGTCAATAGTGGCTTCATGTTCAGTTTAGGGCAATCATCAATCTGAGTATTACTATATTTCATTAGGCTACTATTATTTTTAGTCTCTACTAGATGATGATATTGAATTTTAAGATCAATAATAGCACTCATATTTACCCTGCATCTTATGATGATCCTGCCAGTCTTAGGTTTACAAAAATACTATCAACAAGGTTAGCTGTCTCACCATCATGTGAACACGTTTTTAATTTATTGGTCATTTTATGACGAAATGCTGTATTGGTTATAACTAGATTGTTTGCATACAAAATTTGAGCTATCTGTAACCATTGATGCTGAATTTCGCATACCAAATGTATCTAGGCTAAGATATCATCTATTCCTTGTTCTGCCGATCTGGGCATAAAAATTGCTTAATAAAAATGTCCTATTTTTAAATGGGACCCTAACCTTTTTCTTGTTCTGAAAGTAAATTCATCTGGATCACTGCTATCACCAATAGCTGGTTCTACAGGGACATATACTACTATAACTAATGTTGTAGAGTAGGTTTTGTGGTAATACTATAATGGGTTGTCAACCATGCCCGTGGAAGGGATATGGGTACGATCCTAAGAATGATTCAAATCTAGAGTAGCATTTTGTTCTTACTAATTATAATGGTGTCCTACTGGTATAGTTGAGAAGCTCAACTAATGTTGTAGAGATGTTTGGTATAATATTACTTTTATTGAATTTCATGGCAGACAACGATGTAAGACTTGACTTTGGTTATAGAGATAATCATAAAATGATAATTAAATCATATAGGACTTACAATCCCAAAACACTTCAAAATCCAGAAGTATTTAAAATAGTTTAAAGATTATGACCACGTTATCATAAAACAGGCATATATATATACGCTCTGACCGCACCCCCTGTTTAAAACAAGAAAGCGGGTATTACAAAATCCCGTATCTCCATAGCAATTCCGTCAGCTCTTGTTTGGTGGTCCATTTTATAGCTTATGATCTGAAACCCATTATTTCCAAACCTCTTTATAACCTCTTATAATTTCCGTTGTTGCACTCCGTTGTATTGGTTTAATTAAAATCAATTTCTGACTTAATTGGTCAGCTTACTACACTAATTTTCCTTTGATTTCGAGTCATAAAATGAGCCACTTACCCTATTGTCAATACCTTCCCTACCTCCAAAGACTTAGTAGCTTCCTTATTAACCATGAGTCCTATACCCTGCAAGTATACCCCATACTTCCTTCCCAAATACATAAATTATATATATATATATATATGCCAAATAATTTCATGTTTCTTACCCAAAGGATATGAGTTTCTGAAATTCCTAATAGATAGAGTTTGAAACCTCTGTATTCATCATTTAAGATGTTAATACAATATTGTTTTTTCAATATTGTAACATTCCGAGTTGAAAATTCCAAGTGCTTGTTAAAAAATCAAACTTAAGTGCTTGTTAAAAATTAAAATTAAAAATTAAGTGCTTAAGTTAAAAAGTCAAGTGATTGAGATTATTATGGTCTCAGGAAAAGCAATGAAAATCTCTTAAACAGATTCAATGTATTATAGATCCCTACTTCAAGCTCTTATCTTCAAACTTTTATCTCCAAAAAATTCGAATTTTGCATTTAGGTCAGAAAAAAGATCATGGTTTGATGTTTATTTGTTGTTGTTTTTTCCCCATGGGTGATTGTATACAACCAATTTCCTTAGAACATAGAAGGAGGGCTCATTTGAATTGAAATTGTAAGTTTTAGTACCCTTTTTTAATGACCAACATATTACATAGCAACTATTCTCCCTCCCCCCAAAAATTATCCCATCAAAACTTTGAGATAATCATTTTGCTGAGTAGGTTGAAAGCCCTAAAACTATGGATTTGGAGATGAAATGGTCCTCCCCCCTCCAGTTCCTGGGGATAGGTCTAAGTTATAAAAAATTATCCATTTCTTTCGCCTTGTATTTGTTATTGGAAAGGTATAAGATATTTTTTTTTTGTGTGGGAGGGGATTTTGTGCTTGAGTTGAGTTTTCATGGGGACAATTTTTCTACGGGGGGGGAGGCGTGGTGAATTTCCTGGGACGAACATTCCAGGGATAATTCTAGACTGGGGGGATCTGATAGAACTCCTGATCGAAATTATTTTTATTTGTCTTATTTCTCATTACCTACCTAGTTTTGCTTATGTTAATCGTCGGGATTAGGTGCAAAGGTCGGGTAATCTAAACTTTTATCACCAGATATTGGTTATCCTTAAATAAGACTGTATATTTAACACAGGGACAAGTTGAAAATCTACTCATTTTGTTTTGTATTTGGTGAATGTACAGAATTACTCTTTGTCAGAAATAAACACTATAAAGCTTAAAAATCCTAATGCACTCGCTCATATCATTCTTTAAAGAACTTCACTTTACCTAACCCATATATATTCTTCTTTCCCTTAAATGAGATTATAGTTAATTAGCCAAATATATTTATTTTCAAATTATTGACTGAATAGTTTGTGTTTTGCTATATTTTTGGACATAAGTAGATTTTTAGGGTTAAAGTAATGTGAATCACTTATGCAACAATATATGTAAGTATTTAGGTTTTTTTAAGGTTGAAGCAACATTGACAAAATAGAGAAACAGAATGATGTCACAGAAATACATAACTTGGGCTGTATATTTGCTCATTAAAGAGGACTGGGGTAAAGTTAAATAAAGGTCTTTTCTGTGAAATATAATAAAGTATTTTTGGATTTTTAAAATTTATATCGTTTCCATTTATAGCGTTTCCTGATGTTACTGAAATTTACACTCACCCTATGTTTTCTTCCGAGGAAGATTAGTTCTTCATTAGCACCAAATATTTCTGTGTTTGATATGTACTGTTATGCTTATTAGCTCCTACATTAACTTGGTCATCTTTTCAGCTTGTAGTTGTTCTCTACAGGCAACCAAGTGCATAATTTATCAAAATGTGATATTGAGATATGTAGAATATTTGGAGTAAAAATGATTATTAGACATCCTGATTATTAGAGACATTTTTATTAGAGACATTCTTTAAGTATTTTAGATAATCATTGGACTATATGGAACCACCAGAGGGCTTTTTAATCTCAATTGATTATTATGTTTCGAAAGCATAGAAAAAAAAATCATGTCATCTGTTCAACTTGCTGCTATGTTAGGTATAAAATCTTGTCCATATTGACAAAAATTATAAGTAAGAAGTTTTCATCAATGCTAAAATCAGTATTCAAATACAATGCTAAACTAGAATTTTACCAAGGTTTCAAACCTAACAGGTTTCTTAGACATGCTTTTAAACTTTTGGCAACTTTGGACTGCATTACCTTTTTGGTACCTCCAATTCTGGACCCTATGAGAAAAGGCAAAGCCTCAATTAATAGTCACTTTTATTCTAGCTAAATTATGTTTTAAACTGCACATTTACCCATATGATATTTGTGATTGATATTTGTTAAACATCTATTCGTAAGTCTAAATATAATCTCTCCTTACATTTAGCTATTAATTGTGCTTTTTTTTCTAACCAATTTGGCAAAATAGCTAAAGGTCTGAATGGTTTGTTTTAAGAAGGTGACATGCTGGAACAAATAGAGGGATAGTTTGTTTTCTCAATTTTTTTATTTCCTTATTTTGGAATGTTCATCTCCAGCAACCCCCCCCCCCCCTAATAATGTCATAGAAGAGAACCAGAAAATGTAATTCACTGATAATAACTTAAAATTATAGAGTAAGAATTTCATACATTATTTGGGGAGTTGTTTTTATATAGCCTAAGACTAAGTGAGTGATGCACTATCAGGGTTTTACTGAAGGTATCATCTTAGAAATCAGAAAAAAAACTTTAAAAACCTTCAACACACTTAGTTAGTTTTAAAGACCTAATAGAATCTTAAAATTAAAACTTGTAGCACAAATTGTAAACTTCCCTTGCATTTTCTTCACTTGAATTTGTCAATTTTGCTTAACTTCATAGGTCTTATCTTAAATCACAATTGCCAGCATTATGATCATCAAGTAGCTGCTCATGATTATCCTGATCATTATGACTGATCAGGTGATGGGAACAAATTGGGTTGAAACAATAGAGTGAACTACTAAAAGATGCATAAAGGATTTATAATTTGGGACTAGCTATATATTTAAATATCATGAGGGGTTAAGGGGTAAATAATGTGTAAAACTTGTTAATGATATATGTAAGTATTTTAGGGCCTTTTTAAGGTTGAAGCAACATTGACAAAAAAAAACAAAAAAAAAAAAAAAAACAGAAAATGTATGGCAAATATGTAATTTGTGCTGTGTATTTATAATTTAAAGAGGGTTGAATGTAAAGTAAAGTGTAATTCCTTTAAGAATGATTTAAATAAATATTTTCATATTTTTCAAAGTTATTTTCTAAACTTAACTGTATTTTCGTCTTCTTTTTCTGAACTGCACACTAGTCCCATATCTCCTTCTATGATTACACTGAACTGTACACTAATAACATATTTCATTCCATGATTTTAACGTTGTTGAGCTTTGTTATCAGAATAGCATTCTCTCTTGCTAAGAGAAACTCCATAAATTGTCAAAACTATTTTCACATCCTAAAGTATTTAACAAGCAAACCAGTAACATGAACAGCACAAAACAATAGGCAATTTTACTGAGAATATATGATATGGTCTGTATATTTGATAATTAGGATGGATGGTGACAGTAAAGTGAAACACTTCTTAGAACCATATAATTAAGAGGTTTTACAATATAATTCAGAGGTTGTAAAAGTAAATTTTCTTAATATTTTGGTGTTTCCTTGAAGGTACCGAGTTGAATATGAAGAACTCACTGAAAATATATATTCTAATTTTAGACAAATATTTGTATATTTTAGTAGATGTTAGAAAATAAAGGACTTATTTGTCTGGAATTATTTGTTTGAATGCTTGATTTTTAGTTTAGGTTTGATTTTTATCATGAGACATGATATCATTCCAAAGATTAAATTTTATTAAGATCCGATCATTCCTTCGCAAGTAAAAAATACCTATTTTTTCAAAATTACCCCCCCCCACTCCCTCAAAGAGAGCGGGTCCGTTCCGCTCTCTTTTCCGTTCCAATGTCAATCAGGTGTCTATTATTTTTCCAATCAAGTTTCATCCCGATCCCTCCACTATAAGCCTTTCCCAAGATTTTAGGCCTTTCCCAACTCTCTCCAATGTCAACGGATCCGGTCGGGATTTAGAACAAGAACTCCGAGACATGATATCCTTTAAACATGAAATTTCATTAAGATCTGATCACTCCTTCCTAAGTTAAAAATACCTTGTTTTTTTTTAATTTTCAAAATTAACCCTCCTCCCCCAAAGAGAACGGATCCGTTACGGTTATGTCTTTCACGTTTCTTGGACTTACGATTATTTTTGTCACCAAGTTTAATCCCAGTCTTTCCACTCTAAGCGTTTTCCAAGATTTTATGTGCCCTCCAACTCCCCCCAATGTCACGAGATCAGGTTGAGATTTTAAAAAAAGAGCTTTTAGACACGATATCCTTCCAAAAATCATATTTCATTAAGATCCGATCACTCCTCCGTAAGTTAAAAATACCTCATTTTCTCTAATTTTTCAAAATTAACCCTCCACCCCCAACTCACCCAAAGAGAGCGGATCCGTTCCGGTTAAGTCAATCACGTATCTAGGACTTGTGCTTATTTTTACACCAAGCTTCATCCCGATTCCTCCACTCTAAGTGTTTTCCAAGATTTTAGGTTCCCCCCTCAATTCCCCCCAATGTCACCGAATCCAGTCGGGATTTAAAATAAAAGCTCTGAGACACGACGTTCTTCCAAACTTTAAATTTCATTAAGATCAGATCATCCTTCGTAAGTTAAAAATACCTCATTATACCTAATTTTTTGAATTAACCCCCTCCAACTCTACCAAACAGAGCAGATCCGTTCCGGTTGTGTCAATAACGTGTCTAAGATTTCTAATTATTATCTCCAACAAGTTTCATCCCGATCCCTCCATTCTAAGCGTTTTCAAAGATTTTCGGTTCCCCCTCCAACTCCCCCTAATGTCACCAGATCTGGTCGGAATTCAAAATAACAGCTCTGGACACGATATTCTTCCAAACATCAAATTTCATTAAGATCCTATCACCCGTTCGTAAGTTTGTTTTCTAAGATTTACGGTCCCCCCAACTGCCCCCCCCCCCCCCAATTACGCTTGATCCGGTTGAGATTTAAAATAAGATATCCGAGTTACGAGGTCCTTCTAAATATGAAGTTTCATGAAGATCCTATCACTCCTTCGTAAGTTAAAAATACGTCATTTTTTCTTATTTTTCAGAACTACCCCCCCCCCCCGCAATTGATCGGATCCGTTCCAATTATGTAAATCATGTATGAAAGACTTCTGCTTATTTTTCCAACCAAGTTTCATCCCAATCCCTCCAATCTAAGCGTTTTCCATCATTTTAGGTTTCCCCACCCCAAACTTCCCCCAATGTCACCAGATCCGGTCAGGATTTAAAATAAGAGCTTTGAGACACGATATCCTTCTAAATATCAAATTTCATGGAGATCCAATCACCCGTTCGTAAGTTAAAAATAACTCATTTTTTCTAATTTTTCAGAATTAACCCCCCCCCCAACTACCCCAAAGAGAGCGGATCCGTTCTGGTTATGTCAATCATGTATCTAGGACTCGTGTTTTTTTTCGCACCAAGTTTCATCCCGATGCCTCCACTCTAAGTGTTTTCCAAGTTTTAGGTTTCCCCCTCCCAACTCCCCGCCCCCATTACCAGATCCGGTCGGGATTTAAAATAAAAGCTCTAAGACACGATATCCTTCTAAACATTAAATTTCACTGAGATCCGATCACCCGTTCGTAAGTTAAAAATACCTCATTTTTTTTAATTTTTCAGAAATACCCCCCCCCCCCCCCCAACTTCCCCAAAGAGAGCGGATCCGTTCCGTTTATGTCAATCATCTATCTAGGACTTGTGTTTATTTTTCCCACCATGTTTCATCCCGATCCCTCCACTCTAAGTGTTTTCCAAGTTTTAGGTTTCCAACTCCCCGCCCCCATCACCAGATCCGGTCGGGATTTAAAATAAAAGCTCTAAGACACGATATCCTTCTAAACATCAAATTTCATTGAGATCCGATCACCCGTCCGTAAGTTGGAAACACCTCATTTTTTCTAATTTTTAAGAATTACTCCCCCCGCCTACTACCCCAAAGAGAGCGAATCAGTTCCGATTATCTCAATCATGTATCTGGGACTTGCGCTTATTTTTCCCATCAAGTTTCATCTCGATCCCTCCACTCTTAAGTGTTTTCCAAGATTTTAGGTTTCCCCCTCCCAGCCCCCCCCCCCCCCCGAATGTCACCAGATCCAGTCAGGATTTAAAATAAAAGGTCTAAGACACGATATCCTTCCAAACATCAAATTTCATTAAGATCCAATCACCCGCTCATAAGTTAAAATTACTTCATTTTTTCTATTTTGTGCGAATTAACCGGGCCCCCATTCCCCCCCAGATGGTCAAATCGGGAAAACGGCTATTTCTAATTTAATCTGGTCCGGTCCCTGATACGCTTGCCAAATTTCATCGTCCTAGCTTACCTGGAAGTGCCTAAAGTAGCAAAACCGGGACTGACAGACAGACAGACAGACCGACAGAATTGGCGATTGCTATATGTCACTTGGTTAATACCAAGTACCATAAAAAGAGGAAAAAAAATAATGACTAACACAGCTTATGAACTGGTCAAACCGTACAGTACGTCCTTAGGAATGAATTGTTTTACGAGACACTACTTATAAATCACCTAAAATTGGCAAATTGAGTGGAAAATATATTGGGAAAATCGCTAATTTCTTATATTTTGGTTGAGGAATCTCTCAGTGGTATCCATTTTGGGAAGGGGCTGGGAGGTATGTGCCCCCTGTATTTTTAAACATTTCTTTACTGATGATATTTTCATGGAAAATGTGATTTTTGTAATTCCATGGAATAAAAGACAAATTTGCCTCTCCCCTGTAGTTATTGAAAATGCATTATTCTCCCCAATTTTAAATTTTGTGAACCAAAGTTGCTTGGCCTACCTCCCTACCCACTCTTATGCGCGCGCCTTGAGCCTATAATAATTTTGTGCATGAATAAATGCTTGATTTTTGGTTCCGGTTTTTTTTTTTTTTAAATTAGTGAACTTGGCTACCCGATGTTCAAATGTCGTTACTAGTCTCTGATTAAATAAAAAAAACTATTTTTTTTAGCTGAAAGTAAGGAGCGACATTAAAAATTTTAACGAACAGAAATTACTCTGTATATGCAATCGGTTGTCCTCTTCGCAATCCCTCGTTCTTTACGCTGAAGCTTTTAATTGTTTTAAAAAGTAGAATTGTGGCAAAGAGTCAAATTTTTGCATAAAGAGCGAGGGGACAACCCATGCATAAGAGAAGAGGGGACAACCCATTTTATATACGGAGTAATTTCTGTTCGTTTAAATTTTTAATATCACTCCTTACGTTCAGCTATATAAAATAGTTTTTTTTATTTAATTTCTGAACGTTTTTGAATTAATGCATGTTTGGTTTTGGCTCTCCGCACATAAATTATTAAAATAAAATTTGTATATTAATTCTTTTTTTGGCTAAATGGCTTTCTCTTAGTTTTGATCAGACGATTTTGAGAAATATGGGGTGGAGAAGGAGGCCTAGTTGCCCTCCAAATTTTCGGTTGCTTAAAAAGGCAACTAGGACTTTAAATTTTTAACGAACGTTTTTATTAGTAAAAAATATACGTAACTTATAAATTAGCAAGTTACGTAACAAACTTTCATAATCTTATATTTTTATTATGTATACAATGGGGTTTGTATCCTGGTTAATACCTCGCTCTTTACACTAAATCTTAAGTTTTGTCCCAATTCTTTAAGAACGACCCCTGAAACAGAAAGGCCGTAGAACAAATAGTTGAAATTACTAAAAATACTTTAGCATAAAGAGCGACGTATTTATCTCCTCCTAAACACCTCGCTCTTTATGCTAAAGTATTTTTAGAACCCCTCATATGCGCAATAATCTCTGTTAGTTTTAAGTTTCAATGCTACTCCTTCCTTTCATTTGAAAAAACGTTTTCATGTTTATTTTTCATTGTTTTCTTATAGTAATGCTAGAAAATCATGCGCCCTTTTTCTTGAATTTTTCTTCCCCCATGACAGATTCCTCCAAGGAAAGATCCTCCGACATAGCCGCCTCCCCTGAGCCCCCCCCCAAGCAAAATAAAATCCCCCTGAAAACGTCTGTACACTTCCCAATAACCATTACTATATGTAAACACTGGTCAAAGTTTGTGACTTGCAGCCCCTCCCCTAAGGATTGTGGGGGAGTAAATCATCCCCAAATACATAGTTATTATGGTTTTCGAATATGCTGAACAAAATAGCTATCTCTAAATTTTGATCTGTTGACTTTGGGGAAAAATGAGCGTGGGAGGGGGCCTAGATGCCCTCCAATTTTTTTGATCACTTATAAGGGACACTAGAACTTTTCATTTCCGTTAGAATGAGCCCTCTTGCGACATTCTAGGACCACTTGGTCGATACGATGACCCCTGGGAAAAAAATAAATAAAAATAAAAATAAAAAATAAATAAACACGCACCCGTGATTTGTCTTCTGGCAAAAAATACAAAATTCCATATTTTTGTAGATAGGAGCTTGAAACTTCTACAGTAGGGTTCTCTGATACGCTGAATCTGATGGTGTGATTTTCGTTAAGATTCTATGACTTTTAGGGAGTGTTTCCCCTTATTTTCTTAAATGAGGCAAGTTTTCTCAGGCTCGTAACTTTTGATGGATAAGACTCAACTTGATGAAACTTATATATTTAAAATCATCATTAAAATGCGATTCTTTTGGTGTAGCTATTGATATCAAAATTCAATTTTTTAGAGTTTCGGTTACTATTGAGCCGGGTTGCTCCTTACTACAGTTCGTTACCACGAACTGTTTGATCATTTGTCTTCAATATAGTATTAATCTCTTTTTCAATAAAATATTATAAGCTGCAACTCAGGTATCAGAGGCAACACTACAGTGTTCTAGAAAAGACCAAAATGTTTTAATGTTTTACTATTATTTACTTTTTTTTTCCTTAGAGGTACTTAAAAAGGTGGTTGTATAAATTTTAGATGAGTATCATTCAATCAAAAATTGGAAATTCTATTGCCCTTTTTAGGATCCAAAAGTGATTGGATAGGTAACTAGCCTCCTCTCCATGAAGTTCCTGTGTCCTTTTTAAAAATCAAAAGTAATTAGTGGGTATATAGCCCCCTCGTGTCCTTTTTTCCCCAAATGCTTCCAATCAAAGTTTTGAGATTTTCATTTTGATCAAAATTGTCTAAATATCAAATTACAATAACTACAGGGTGACACAACCCCCTAGAGACTGTGGACAGGTGTTGTAATTTTTGCCCCAGGGGCCATATAAGGCTTTTGTGGAAGAGGTAGCTGTGTAAACTTTATAGGAGACTTATTTGATTGGAAATTGGAAGATCTAGTGCCTTTTTAAGAGTCGAAAGTGAGTTAATAGGCAACTAGTGCTCGAGAATGCACATAATTGTTTCCACATTTCAGTTTCAAGTGTTCTTGTCACCCAATCGGTACAGTAAGAAGGAAATTGAAAAAGACAAAATCACGGCTCATAGCTTTTAATAATCAAACAGTTCGTGGTAACGAACTGTAGTAAGGAGCGACCCGGCTCAATAGTAACCAAAACTCTAAAAAATGGAATTTTGATACCAATACCTACATCAAAAGAATCGCATTTTAATGCTGATTTTAAATATATAAGTTTCATCAAGTTTAGTTTTACCCATCAAAAGTTACGAGCCTGAGAAAATTTGCGTTATTTTAGAAAATTGGGGGAAACGCCCCCTAAAACTCATAGAATCTTAACGAAAATCACACCATCAGATTCAGGGTATCAGAGAACCCTACTGTAGACGTTTCAAGCTCCTATCTACAAAAATGTGGATTTTTGTATTTTTTGCCAGAAGGCAGATAACGGATGCGTGGTTATTTGTTTTTTTGTTTTTTGTTTTTTTTTCCCCAGGGGTGATCGTATCGACCCAGTTGTCCTAGAATGTTGCAAGAGGGCTCATTCTAACGGAAATGAAAAGTTCTAGTGCCCTTTTTAAGTGACCAAAAATATTGGAGGGCACCTAGGCCCCCTCCCACGCTAATTATTTTACCAAAGTCAACGGATCAAAATTCTGAGATAGCCATTTTATTCAGCGTAGTCGAAAAACCTTATAACTATGTCTTTAGGGACGACTTACTCCCCCACAGTCCCCATGGGAGGGGCAACAAGTTACAAACTTTGACCAATGCTTACATATTGTAATGGTTATTGGGAAGTGTACAGGCGTTTTCAGGAGGATGTTTTGGTTGGGGGAGGGGTTGAGAAGAGGGGGATATGCTGGGGGAACTTTCCATCGATAATTTGTCATGGGGGATGAAAATCTCCATGAAGGGAGCGCAGGATTTACTAGCATTATTTAAAAACACAATGAAAAAATAAATATGAAAAAGTACTTTCAGCTGGAAGTAAGGAGCAGCATTAAAACTTAAAAAAAAACAGAAATTATTACCCATTTGAGGGGCTCATCTCCTCCTAATACCTCGCTCTTTACGTTAAAGTATTTTTAGTAATTTCAGCTATCTATTCTACGGCTTTTGTGATGCTGGAGTCATTCTTAATGAATTGGGACAAAATTTAAGCTTTAGTGTAAAGAGCGAGGATCTGACAAGGGGGCGAACCCCCTCATATATGTAATAAAAATATGAGAATACAAAAGTTCTTCACGTAAGGTAATTTTTAAGTTACGTAAATCTCTTATTAATAAAAATATTCGTAAAAAATTAAAAGTTCTAGTTGCCTTTTTAATTAACCAAAAAATCGGAGGGCAACTAGGCTTCCTCCCTCGCTCTTTTTTTCTCAAAATCATTCAATCAAAATCATGAGAAAGCCATTTAGCCAAAAAAAAATAAATGCAAATTTCGTTTTAATTATTCCTCTGCGGAGAGCCAAAATCAAAACATGCATTGATTCAAAAACGTTCAGAAATTAAATAAAAAAAAACAAGTTTTTTTAACTGAAAGTAAGGAGCGACATTAAAACTTAAAACGAACAGAAATCACTTCGTATATGAAAGAGGCTGCTTGCTCATCAACGCCCCGCTCTTTACGCTAAAGTTTTTTACTGTTTTAAAAAGAAGAATTGATAGACAGAGTCAAACTTTAGCGTAAAGAATGGGGCGTTGATGAGGAAGCAACCTCTTTCATATACGAAGTAATTTCTGTTCGTTTTAAGTTTTAATGTTGCTCCTTACTTTCAGTTAAAAAAACTTGTTTTTTTTTTTATTTAATAACGACCAAAGCATTGACACAAATATATACCGAATATTTCAGATGCAAATTTAAAATTCATACTAAGGTATGTTCAATTGTCTAAAATTGAGATAGTGGCCATTGTATTGAGATAGTGGCCATTGTGTTTGAGTGTGCAGAGAAGTGCACACTCAAACACAATTTTTCAAAATTTTGATGGTGTCACCCTATCTGCACAATAAGCAGAAAGATAGAAAAGACAAAATCAAGGCTCATAGTTTTCAATGATAACGACAAAAGTAGTAACATAAATATTTACCAAATATTTCAGATCTAAATCTTGTATTCAACCCAAGGTATATTCAATTCACTAAAATTAGAAAAAGAAAATAAAAGAAATTATATATATATATATATATATATATATATATATATATATATATATATATATATATATATATATATATATATATATATATATATATATATATATGTATATATGTATATATATATATATATATATATATATATATATATATATATATATATAATAACTCATAGACAGAATAAAAACAAGGATTGGGTAGCGAGATAAGATGCTGTGCCTAAAAGTTTCTCTGTCGTCGAGCGTAAACAGTTATGCCGCCATGTCTCCTTTAAAAGTGTTATTTATGCATTACACCATATTTGTGTAAATATTTAGACCCTAAAAAGTCAGACGTTACCTGCCATCTTCCCTCATGCAGTTTGTTTTTTACTCTTTCTCGGAAAAATTCCGGATTTGGTCCAGATAAATGAAAGAATGAAAAACAGGCTCATAATGCTCAATGAAGACAATAGAAACAGTGATATGCATTGCTAAATAGCCTCAAGCGAAAAAATAAATCCAAAGAGATTTCCGAAGCAAAGGTGTTGTATATTTGGTATGTTGGAACAAGTAATGTAGAATCGTAAATAATGAATATTTTCTGTGACGACGTTTACCCAGAACCTAATTGTTTGGTGAAGCATTTTTGTGTGAAGATGGTCATTTTTTTTTTCTCTCTTTGGTTCTACAGCAGTGGAGTCTCAAACCGTGTTGACGACAAAGAAGAAAGGAAAATAAAGGCTCAGCTCGATTTTGAAAAGGCCCAAGATGTAAGACTGAAACATCTGAAGAGGGATTGGCCAATATTAGAGGTACATTTATAGCCATGTTTAGAGTTATTTAACCCAAAATATATGCTATGCCTAAATTATAATAATAATAATAATAATAATTTATTTTTAACCCACATCATAACAAGTTATGGCACTTGTGGAGTAACAAAAAGAAAAAAAATGAAATACACTACAAGTAAAATACACTACAAATAGAAAAAACATACAACGAGCTACAATGAGATTAACCGAACAGACGGACCAAAGGATGATGAGGCGATAAACGATAAAAAGCTGATTCCGACAACCTTCCATACATGAGGGCCAACTTTGCACTTATGTCAGGGACATCAAACTTACGAATTATCTTCCTATTGCTATACCAAGGGGGGAGATAAAGTAAAAATTTACAATATCTGAAATAAAAAATCCGAATCTGATTAACATCTTTTGTCTTTAGAAGGGGATAAAGACCAGAAAGATAAAGGACAGAATGATCACAAAATGGTCTACCGAGTGCACGTCTATTATACTTCGCTCGATTAGCAACTATCATAGAATAGCCCGTTTGAATTTTTTTTTTGAATATCACGAACAGTGCACTGCCGTAGGCAAGAAATTGAATTCGTAACAGTAATACCCAACCACCGAAAGGTGGAAACAAAATGTATTGAAAAACCGCGACAAGCTAAGGGAGCATTAGAGGAAGTCGGACCATTAAAAACTAGAAATTCACATTTCTCAACATTAAGAGAAAGACCAATATTAGAAAATAGACGTGAAACTTTTGAGACCATAAACGAGAGACCTTGCTTATTTTTACACAAAAGTAAAAGGTCATCTGCATAAGCAAGATAAAAAACATCTGAGAGTCCAATAAAATTATTTTGGTCTAATTTCATCTAAAATACCAGAAATGCACATTTTGAATATACTAGGTGATAAAACCCCTCCCTGCTTGACACCTCGACATAAACGGACAAACGAAGATCCAGATTTATTAATTCGGAGGAAAGAATTCTCATACCAAAAACGAAGAAGAAAAATGACTGAAAGATTTACACCATTATTAAAAAGGGAAAAAAAAGCTTGACTTTTTATCATAAAACTAATTGCCGAACTAAGGGGAGAAAAACTGAAAATGGTAAGCCGTGTTGTTTTTTAGTTCTAATACCATTAAGAGAGAACAACTATCCACGAAAAAAAAAAAATTAAACTTGAAAAAGTATTCAACTTATAGATGTTGACCATGAAACGCATGTTTCAAAGATTTTGTCGAATCTTCGTTTTTAGTTTCAGTCTCTTTGCTTCCGCAGAAAAAAATACTACACACTTGTTTAGTAGTGCAAATCGCTGGTATTTTTAACCTTAATACAATGTGAGTATATCATTGTCTTTTATAAAATGAAAAAATCTACTCAGCTCCTCTCTCTTTACCTTTAATTATAATCTGAGTGATTCTGCGTTCTTCTCTGAAGTGGAAGTCAGGATTTTGTGAAAATATTCAATATTTTTCAAATTTTGTGTATTTTGGTCTTGGAGGGGGGGATCATATTTCGAATGAGAAAAATTCGAAAAATTCGAAATTCATTTTTAAATTTGTTTAGAGTGGTGCTCAGTGTCCCTCCCCCCGCTGCAAGTGTTTCGGGAGTGTCTAAGCATGAGTCGTGTTTAGTCACAGAGCAACACTTTTTTTTAGCTGTCACAAAGAGGCAGCAGTTGATTTTGCTCTTTCTTCAGTTTCAGTACAATATTCAGTTTTGCTTAAAAACTAGGATTCCACCATTTACATAGTTATTAAAATCCTTCTTGATTTATTCAACATCTGACAAGTTGACCACCGGGTAAAACTGATGCTCGCCTACATTAAGCTATAAAACAAATAAGAATGAGGGAAGGGGGGGGGACGCAAGATAAGCAGGGACTTATCTTGAATTTAGTACGATACAAGGATTTCTGAAATCCACAGTTCCACAGTTTCTGAAATCCTCAGAAATCCACAGTTACTTAATTGTTTTAAAAAGTAGAATTGTGGCAGAGTCAAACTTTAGCGTAAAGAGCGAGGGATTGCGGAGGGGACAAACAATTGCATATACGGAGTAATTTCTGTTCGTTTTAAGTTTTAATGTCGCTCCTTACTTTCAGTTAAAAAAAAAAATAGTATTTTTTTATTTAATTTCTGAACGTTTTTGAATTAATGCATGTTTGATTTTGGCTATCCGCACAGTAAATATATATTTTTAAAATCAACATAAAAATCCGATTCTTTTGATGTTTATTTTAGCATCAAAATTCCGTTTTTTTTAGTTTCGTTTACTATTGAGCTGGGTTGCTCCTTACTACAGTTCGTTACCACGAACTGTTTGATTGATAGAAGAAAAACAAAAAAATCGAAAGAAGCATATTGTCTTTTTAAATTTGAAGAAAATAAAGACGGAACTATCGAAGTAAATACAGCATCTATAAAAAGCTGAATGTCTTATCTAAGGATTGTATTAATTGGTAGAATCAAAAAAAAAAGTGTTGTGAAAAGTGTTGATGAAGGGGCGCAGGAATTTCTAGCATTATTTGAAAAAACAATGAAAAAATAATTTATAAATTTAAGCTTTAGGGTAAAGAGCGAGTCGACGAGGGTTGAACCCCCTCCTACACGCAATAAAAACATACGAATATAGAAGTTCGTTACGTAAATTAATTCGTAAGTTACGTATATTTCTTACCAATGAAAATGTTTGTAAAAAATTAAAAGTTCTAGTTGCTTTTTTAAGTAATCAAAAAATTGGAGGGCAACTAGGCCTCCTCCCTTGCTCCTTTTTTCTCAAAATCTTCTGATTAATTGCAATTAAATAATATGCAAGTTTCGTTTTAATTATTTATCTGCGGAGAGCCAAGATCAAACCATGCATTAATTCAAAAACGTCCAGAAATTAAATAAAAAAATAAGTTTTTTTAAATGAAAGTAAGGAGCAATATTAAAACTTAAAACGAACAGAAATTACTCCGTATGTGAAAGGGGCTTTTCCTCCTCAACGCCCCGCTCTTTAAGCTAAAGTTGTTTACTGTTTTAAAAAAAAAGCTAAGAGAAAGAGTCAAATTTTACCGTAAAGAGCGAGGCGTTGAGGAGGAAAAGTCCCTCTCATATACGGAGTAATGTTTCAAAGAGAATTTTAATTAAGGGGGCGCGGGATTTACTAGCATTATTTGATAAAAACACTGAAAATTAAACATGAAAAGTTTTTGAAAGTAAGGAGCAGCATTAAAACTTAAAACTAACAAAAATTATTACGCATATGAGGGGTTTACCTCCTCGTTATACCATCTTTAGCGAAACTAAAGTATTTTTAGTAATTTCAACTATTTATTCTACGGCCTTTGTGATTCAGAGTGTGATTTAAGTTCCAAAGCTTAAAGCTGAAAGTCACTGAACCTTAAATGGGACATTTAAGCTTTATCGTAAAGAGCGAGGTATCGACGAGGGTTGAACCCCCTCATATACGCAATAAAAACATACGAATATAGAAGTTCGTTACGTAAGTTAATTCGTAAGTTACGTATAATTTTTACCAATGAAAACGTTTGTAAAAAATTAAAAGTCCTACTTGCCTTTTTAAGTAAGCAAAAAATTGGAGGGGAACTTGGCCTCCTCCTTCACTCCTTTTTCCTCAAAGTCTTCCGATAATTGCAATTAATTAATATGCAAATTTTGTTTTAATTATGTATGTGCGGAGAGCCAAGATCAAAACACATTAATTCAAAAACATCCAGAAATTAAATAGAAAAAAACAAGTTGAACAAATGAAAGTGAGGAGCAGCATTAAAACTTAAAACGAACAGAAATTACTCCGTGTATGAAAGGGACTTTTCCTCCTCAACGCCCCGCTCTTTACACTAAAGTTTCTTGAGTTAAGAGAAAGAGTCAAACTTTAGCGTAAAGAGTTTTCATTTAAAAAAACTTGTTTTTTTCTATTTAATCACATGACCAAAGCCTATTCCTCAGTGTTGAAAAAAAAAAACAACTACGAAATAGTATCTATAGAAGGGACTAAATTAACTTTGCAGCCAGTTGAATTTTATCCTTTCAATCGTAGACATCGAGACGGATTAAAAGTTGGAACAATATCTTATATAATCTAGTTGGTATTATAAAGCTATCCGTAACTTTTTAGGATTAAAATACCATAGGTAACACTCTATTAATTACTACAAAACTGCCTCGTTCTTTTACGTTATCGATTTGTACCCATATTATGCAAGTAACAGATATTATTTATGAATTATTTTCAAAATAACCCTTAAAATTGTTTTCTCGCGTCTTTGAATGTTTGCAACCTGGCTGGATTGGTTTGACCTAATTCAGTTAACCTGAAGTGAAAATATAGAAAAAGGTATGTAATATTTCAAGAAGACTGTTTAAAAGAATTAGTTTTAATTGCTTTAATAGAAAGTTTCATGTCATATCTTTTCCACTGTCTTACTGAAATTATTCTACCCGTTTTTCTATACTTTTTTTTTTTAATTGTAAATGGAGAGACATTGTTGATCGAAGAAATTATTGACTTAAATTCAAAAGCCTTAAAAACTGAAGCTTTTCTTGTCTCAGATGTTTAGTGAATTTCTCCTCTCTTGTTTTCCATTGCAAGTTTTGCTAGATGATAGTTGCGATTCATGGGTGATCTTTGGGGTGGTTGTGCTTTGAATTTCAGGTTTGGAAAAAAAAGTGCCGTTGTTCCATTTTGCCTTTCCGCTGCGCTAACTTATGTTCATGATCAAATAAGGCTATCCAGCTGGTGCTGGATAGCCTTAACGAACTAGGGTCTATTATTTTTAAACTTTAGTTAAGAATGGGGGCTCCTATCAAAGCTAAAGCACTAAGAATAAAAGAAAGATGATTAACCATTTTTTTTTTTTTTAGGGGTGATGTGTCACAACAAAGATGCGTCATTAAAGTATTCCATGAGAAAAAGACTGTGCTGAAAAAAAAGTCTGATCTGATAAAAAACGATTATAGATTTCAGACAATATTTCACAAAAAGGTAATTGGTGCTAAATGATTGTAACTTACCCGCATTGTATTGTCATTCCCTTCACTTTTTCTTCACTATATTTACAGAACTTGATTACTTACTGACCTAACAAAAGAAGGCTAAGTCCGAAAAATATCAATTTGTTCCCTAAGTAAATCTTTTTGTGGCTAAGTAAATCTTTTATAGAAAAGAAAATCTCAAAGAATTCGGTGGAGTTTCCAGCTTTGATTAATATTAACCCGGCTATCGGTTAAACGCTAAACTTGTCAGCATATCAAAGCTTTTAAAACGTTATGTTCAAAGAAGAACGCGATCAGTAATCACATGATCAAAGGAATTTTTCTAATTTTTCCTCTCCCTTCAGCCCCCCAGATGTTCGAATCGGGGAAAACGACTTTATCAAGTCTAGTTGTGCAGCTCCCTGACACGCCTACCAATTTTCATCGTGCTAGCACGTCCAGAAGCACCTAACTCGCCAAAGCGAGTTAGAATGGTTTTTTACATTTAATCAATAATAGTTTATATTCATTTAGTTATGCTTATTACAATACTTCCCCCATACGGAAAATACGTCCCCGTCTTTTATTCTAAATATCAATATTATTATATAGATGTTTTTTTTCCCAGGATTATTCGTTCTGTTCGATCCTTTGATCATATGGGTCAATAGATCTCTAATGCTGGAACTATCTTGCAGACAAGTTGGTCTTTTGGTTTGATTAGAGATTGGTGAAATAATTAGCAGTTAATCCACAAGTTTATACCATGGATTTATTAGTACCAGTGTCTGCCCAACGCTATTTGATTTGTTCTGCGCGTATTTGTCTTATGAAATTCGCATACCCCTTTCGATCGAAATGTCTTTGTGGGACATCACCGATGGGGTTTGGTTTGGTTAAATAGCTCTTACAAGACAAATCCACACTTACTCTTGTCTGCCGAAAAAAAATCTCTATTTTCCATAAAATGTAGGGTACCTGTAACGATCTTAGTACAAAAGAACGAATTCCCAAGAAACTATAAAAAAAGAAATTTCAACTTTAGTAAAACAAAATTTAAGTAATTTTTGTTTCATATTCCTATTTATATCTCTGTTTTTTTTTCCAAATTAGATCACCACAGAAAATTAGATGGCTTCCAGAATTTTTGAATGAATAAGAAAAAGTTATTACAGCAAGGAGATTTCTTAAATTTTAGATTAACTTTTAAAATAGATTGTTACATTTGTCCTTTCTATTTATTGACACTGACTTTACTAGTGGAAAATACTGAACTAAGGAAGATCACATGGGAAGTGCGTGACCCGTATTGCCTTTTCCCCGCAATTTAAGAGAACAGGAAACTCCCGCGGGCACCAATACGGCTCTTCTGAATACGTCCATGCTCTCTTCTGCAATGTATTACCTATGATGAATATAGTTTCTCTAGTGTATCTTAATAGCTTGATCTAATATTCCTTGTGTCCTTTTTCGTCAATATTGCTGTCCTTTTTCAATTATCCTTGCTTGGAGCGTGCCGGATTATAACAATGCTGCATCCTTTCTATGTATTTTTATAGCTTTCATATTTATAGCTTTTTTTTCATACTTATTAGTTTAAAACTAGCCTTGTCGGTGGTAAACATGATCTACCCGACAAGTCCACCACCTGAGCCCCAGATGTCAATTGATATTAAGTCTCGATTATTAAGACTTCTGATATTTTTACCACCAAGCTTCATCCCGATCCCTCCACTCTAAGCGTTCTCCAAGATTTTAGGTTCCCCCCAAACACCCCCCAGTGTCACCGGATCCGGTTGGGATTTAAAATGAAAGCTCTGAGACACGATATCCTTCCAAAAATCAAATTTCATTAAGATCCGATCACTCCTTCGTAAGTTGAAAATACCTCATTTTTTCAATTTATCAGAATTACTTCTCCCCTCCCCTACTCCCCAAAGAGAACGGATCTGTTCCGTTTATATTAATCACGTATCGATGACTTGTGCTTATTTTTCCCACCAAGTTTCATCCCTATCCCTAAACTCTAAGCGTTTTCCGAGATTTTATGTCCCCTCCCCAAGGTCACCGGATCCAGTCGGGACTCTAAATAAGAGCTTTGAGACACGATATTCTTCCAAACTTCAAATTTCATTAAGATCCAATCACTCCTTCGTAAGTTAAAAATATTTCATTTTTTCTAATTTTCAGAATTAACCCCCCCCCCAACTCCCCCAAACAGCAGATCTTTTCCGGTTATGCTAATCGCGTATCTAAGACTTCTACTTATTCTTCCCACCAAGTTTCATCCCGATCCCTCCATTTTAAGCGTTTTCTAAGATTTTAGGTCCCCCCCTCCAATGTCACCAGATCCGGTCGGGATTTAAAATAAGAGCTCTGAGACAAGATATCCTTCCAAACATCAAATTTCATTAAGATCCCATTACCCGTTCGTAAGTTAAAAATACTTATTTTTTTTCTATTATTTCCGAATTAACCGACCCCCCACTCCCGCCCAGATGATCAAATCGCGAAAACGACTACTTCTAATTTAATCTGGTCCGGTCCCTGATACGCCTGCCAAATTTCATCGTCCTAGCTTACCTGGAAGTACCTAAAGTAGCAAAACCGGGACAGACAGACCGACAGAATTTGTGATCGCTATATGTCACTTGGTTAATACCAAGTACCATAAAAAGTTTTCAGATAAGTTTCAGTAAAGCTGAAATGTGGAAGAATTCATTTATGCAAAGTATGCCTACATGTTTGTGTATATATAGACACCATTGCAATTTCAGTTTCTTTAGAAGTATTTTAAGATGTGAAACACCCTTTCTGGGATTTAGTTTGTCACAAGCTATGTTGCTATATTATAAACATGTCACAAGCTTTATTCTTGCCATAATAAATGTTTCTTCATAATTCTAAAATTTGTATCTTTCCAGAAACCAGGCCAAATCGACTGGCCAATGCATCAAAGCAGTATGTGGGCAAAGAAAGAGATGCTTAATCTCAGGAGAATGAACAAAATTGGTAAGTTTTATTGAAAACTTTTGAAAGGTCGTTTTTATTAGAACAATTTATGAATCGTCTATGGAACAGGAGTGGCTATTTTTTTTATCATAACTTACAGAATGACCCTAAAATTGTGGTACCAATTCTGTTCACTTTTCCCTCCGTTGCTTAAGTTAATGTTTAGAACTGATGTTAGTTCTGTCTGATTGCCTCGTTGTCTAAATTCCTAAGAAAAGCCTAGTCTTATGAAATGAAATGTGTAGGAAGAGGTCATCCGGCTGATCAAACAATCGAAAGCAGAGTGTCAATTTGTTGTTGAAAGTTCGAACCTCTTCACACGTTTCACCAATGAGTTTCAATGGGAAGAGTTCCTAGTGCATGAACTCTATACGGAGCTGAATCTTGCTGATTTCGACATTGGCTGGACGAGTTCAAACACTCGATTCGACTGAAAAGCTTAGGGATGAACTAACACTTAAGCCATTCGAAAAGAAAAGAACTTTGGCGGATGAAAAGAACCTTTTAACACTGCTACTGACAGTTGTGAGTGACGAGATTGTCGACTATCTCGAGTTAGTAGACGAGCTTCCGAAACGTTCGTTCATGCAGTGTGTTCAGAAGTATTATTCTGTGGTCGCAAAATATGTTGTTGAAAGTGTTGTCTTTTCTGCATTCCAATAAAGATTCAAAGCCAGTTTCTGCTCAGAGTTTATTATATATTACCAGAAAGTTACCCATTCTTGACGCAAATGGACATGCTAGTTGACGATTTTACGCTAGTCCAGTTATCCGGACCTTCACCGGAGCCAGGAAGGATCGACGACAAGTGAAACAACGTGATTCTGGGAGGGAAATATCCAAACTTGTCTGAAGTCGTAAAAATGCTTTGACCATTGCACACGGGCCTGCCAGTATTGAGCGGGTTTTCTCGCTTTCGGGGCGAGTTCTCAGCGAAGAAAGAGCTTCGATGAATGAGCGGACTTTGAATGCAAACTTGTTTGTGATAGATGGGCTGGGCATATTTAGAGGATGTCCGCAAAATGTTGCTATCACTGAAGACTTGATAAAAATAGCCAAATCCGTTAGAAAGAGCTATGATTTCTACCTACAGAAGGGAAAAAGCCTTGAAAGAAAAAGGTACTAAGAAAGAGCAGAAGGATTTGGAGGCAAGAGAACGGCTGAAAGCTGCAGCTTGCTGAAACCTCTTTGAAAAGACAGGCAATAGAGACTCTAAAAAAATATCTCAAGAAAAAAAAAAACGTTTGGTTTCAATTAACAGGTTGCAGACGAGTTGCTGAAGGAAGCCCATAACTGGCTGAAAAAATACATTGAAAAGAAGGACATAGTCGAGATACAGGTAGTGCAGGCCATGATAGATGGCACTCTGTCGATGCGCAATGAACAAAAAAAAGGTAGCTGCTACCCTTGAAACTGCCCAGCAGCAGTTAGAGTCAAAGAAACAGTTGCTGATCACATCTCTGTTCCAGCACAAGGCAGCGTAAAAAAAAAGGAAACAAATAGGTTGTTTGTGCTGGTTACTGTACCCTTAGCTCTTTTATCATATTTTTGAATCTGATTTTTTTTTTTTTTTAATTCGAAAGTAAAGCGTTCAGAAAAAAAGAAGAAAAAGCTCCCCCATGACATGATGATTTTCAGGTGGTCATTTTGTTGATTATCACTTGGCCTCTGATCATGGAGAGATGTATACGAATGATCCTTCCCCATTTTTTACCTTTGTCAAGTGTCCTTGGTGTTGTATCACAGCCTTTTCTTCCAAATGCTTCCTGAAAATTGAGTTTTGAGGTCCATTTTGCGTCCAGAATGTTCCCTAGAGAATTTCCTTTTTCGACTGATACGAGGTCCCTAAATCTCAATTTTGTACCAGAACCTGTGGCAGCCCTGTATAGGTTGATGCATGTTAGTCTTAGATTTTAGTTTTGCTGTATCTTTCATACAAAAAATATTTGTATTTAAGTTTTTCTATATTTATTTCCCCCTTTGATTGAGGGCGACTCTTGCCCCTGAAACCTCGATTGCATCAGGTAAAAGGATTATTATTTTAAAAATATCTTAATTTGCAGTTGAAGGTTCCGAAAATTGAATTTCTTATTGATTTGATTTTTATACTCATCCTAATTTTTAAGCGTATACAGTTTGACAAAATTAGTGTGGAGGTGTACACAGATTAACTAAATGTTGGGGTAGCCACACTCCTAATTGAATGTTGCTACTGACCTCTCAGTGCCGTACTTTTGAATGTACAGTTCAACTTGAAATTAACTGAATTACAATATAATAAATAATCTATATTTTTCGGAGGCTTAATAGATTTAAATTTTGTATAATTTTATGTTCTTACTAAATTTAAACATATTTTGATTTATTTAAATCATTTAGATTTTTGTAAAAAAAAAAGAATGAAATTCTTATTTACTTAAAGGTACTCGTCAATATTGGCTTATGTACGCAATACGACACCGTGACAACTCTTAATCAAATTTTCGTAAGTTGAATAATAGGGGTTTTCTCCGTCTGAAATGTCGACTTCTTGTTGATTTTATATATATTTTTTTTTATTGTAATCGCCCATATTTTTCACATTATTTGCCAGTTCTTTTTTTCCGTGCGTAACTATTTTCTTCTTGGAAACGCGATTTCTTTGCCTTCTCTGCCACTGAAAAGACAGTCTGCCTTTTCTCTTCGACGGCCTCTTCAACATGATCTTTGAATCATCTTCTTTTCGCCACGAATTTATTCTCTATTAAAAATTGTTTGCCACCTGAAATCCGCTTGTAACCCTTAAATCAGATATTAAAAGAGATTAGGGCTGTGGTTTCCATCCTGTGGGGTCCGTATCCCCAGGGGGACGCGAAACTGTTTCAAGGACGGCACGCAGCTGTTTCCAAAATATCATTTTCGACTTCAAACCAAAAAAGTCAAAAAGATGTAAAAAAAAATGAATCAGGAGTATGCTTAATCCACACGTTTTGGATACGAGTAAAGGACGATTTTACCTACTTTGACAAACAAAGCTTTAGGAATTTTATTGCCATTTGTAACATCTTACCTATGTGAAACTGGTTTTTCTACAGTAGCTGTCTTCAAAACAAAGTATCTATCCCGTTTAATGATTGAAAAAGAACTGAGAACCATGATTTCTTCAGTGATACCAAGGTTTGAGAAAAATTTGTGCTGAAAAGAAGCTCAACCGTCGCATTAAAATTTTATGTTGTAGTAATAGTAATTATATAGTCTTTTTTTGTTTTGTTATTATATTTCTAAATATAATATATATATATATATATATATATATATATATATATATATATATATATATATATATATATATATATATATATATATATATATATATATATATATATATATAATATTGTTAACATTTTGTAGCCCATTAAATAAATTATAAAATCAGTTTAGTATCTATGAAATTTGATTTTTAGATAAATTAACGGGATGCGACAATTTGTTTATTAAGGGGGGGGGTGCATCAATTTTTTGTAAGGGGATGCCGGTAAAAAAAAAAGGTTGGAAACCACCAGATTGGGGGTGAATTTTTGCTCAATATAATATTGTTTTGCAATATTTGGACAAAATTTGTATTTTGTGCAAGAAAAAAAATGGCTAGAAATTACACTGCTGATTTTTCATTGTCACTTAAAATTAGACAATACCATCAAACTAACCTTCATAATTATGTCACCCAAATACCGGTCTTTTGCTCGCGAAGGGAAACCAACTAATGTTCTTTAATGTAATCATAATATAATTATAATATACAATTACTATTTGAAATGGTCAGATATTGCTGCTGGAGCAAATTACTCTTTAAGTAACTTCATTTCTTATAAACGATAATATAGTTAATCTAAAATGATAAGAATGAATTGGTGTAATGGTTTCTAACTAAAACAGGCCTCGTTCCTCCATGATCGCCAGATTGATACGATCACCGATAAAGAGGAAAAGAACATTTCTGTCATGATCCTGCTAAAAAAATAAAAAAATAAAGACTATTAGACTGAAGTCTCCAAAATTGTTCATCTTGTCGCATTTGTTGTATTTGATGGTTTTCATTGAATTACCAGGGACATCAAAAATGAAAACGAATTCTTTAAATTTGTTAAGTGGAAATTTAGACAACCATATACATCTGTAAAAAAAAATAATATAGATAAAACCGAGAACCAAATTTTAATGAACAAAATCTACTTTAAGATAAAAAGTCAAAGTACACCATAGAGATTAAACATGAAATATTGCATAATGAAAGCTCAAGATAGGTCTTTAATTCATTTATTTACAGGTTTCTGTAACATCTTTTAATTTTTAAATGTGAAAAGCATTGCTGCGAAAAAAATTTATTGTTTCGAAAATTTTTGAGTGCGTTGAACTAACCCAATTTTCGCATATTGCTTTTAACGATTCGATTTGGAAACGCTGGTGAAAATTTATATTCTATAACAACTAAACGAAAAATCATAGAAAATCTTGAATTTCAGTTATGGACAGATCTAAATGGAGCCAGGTGGCGAAAAGTGTTTTCATTCTGATGGACTTCGTAATTTAAATTCTTTACCTTATTTGAAGTATTTTCTCCCTGTTTCTTTAATGATGAGTTACTGATCGTAATCCCCCTATTGTAGTTTAAGTTAAAGTGTCTTAGAGAAAGAATAAATAGGATAAATTAAAATGAAAATGGAATCAAATAATCATGCTAATTATAATGTGAAATATTAACAAACGAATAATGTTTTTTTTATGGCACTTGGTATTAACCAAGTGACATATAGCAGTCGCCAATTCTGTCGGTCTGTCTGTCGGTCTGTCGGTCTGTCTGTCGGTCCCGGTTTTGCTACTTTAGGCACTTCCAGGTAAGCTAGGACGATGAAATTTGGCAAGCGTATCAGGGACCGGACCAGATTAAATTAGAAATAGTCATTTTCCCGATTTGACCATCTGGGGGGGAGTGGGGGCCCGGTTAATTCGCAAAAAATAGAAAAAATGAAGTATTTTTAACTTATCAGCGGGTATTTGGATCTTAATGAAATTTGATGTTTGGAATGATATTGTGTCTTAGAGCTCTTATTTTTAATCCCGACCGGATCTGATGACATTGGGGGGAATTGGAGGGGGAAAACCTAAAGTCCCGGTTTTTCTACTTTAGGCACTTCCAGGTAAGCTAGGACAATGAAATTTGGTAAGCGTATCAGGGACCGGACCAGATTAAATTAGAAATAGTCGTTTTCCCAATTTGACCATCTGGGGGGGGGAAGGGGCCGGTTAATTCGGAAAAATAGAAAAAATGAAGTATTTTTAACTTATGAGCGGGTGATTGGATCTTAATGAAATTTGATGTTTGGAATGATATTGTGTCTCAGAGCTCTTATTTTAAATCCCGACTGGGTCTGATGACATTGGAGGGAGTTGGAGGGGGGAAACCTAAAATCTTGGAAAACACTTAGAGTAGAGGGATCGGGATGAAACTTGATGGGAAAAATAAGCGCAAGTCCCAGATACATGATTGACATAATCGGAACTTATTTGCTCTCTTTGGGGTAGTTGGGAGGGGGGGAGTAAGTCTTAAAAATTAGAAAAATGAGGTATTTTCAACTTACGAACGGGTGATCGGATCTCAATGAAATTTGATGTTTAGAAGGATATCGTGTCTTAGAGCTCTTATTTTAAATCCCGACCGGATCTGGTGATGGGGGCGGGGAGTTGGGAGGGGGAAACCTAAAACTTGGAAAACACTTAGAGTGGAGGGATCGGGATGAAACATGGTGGGAAAAATAACCACAAGTCCTAGATAGATGATTGACATAAACGGAACGGATCCGCTCTCTTTTGGGTAGTTGGGGGGGGGGGTTAATTCTGAAAAATTAGAAAAAATGAGGTATTTTTAACTTACGAATGGGTGATTGGATCTCCATGAAATTTGATGTTTAGAAGGATATCGTGGCTCAAAGCTCTTATTTTAAATCCTGACCGGATCTGGTGACATTGGGGGAAGTTTGGGGTGGGGAGACCTAAAATGATGGGAAACCCTTAGATTGGAAGGATTGGGATGAAACTTGGTTGGAAAAATAAGCAAAAGTCTTGCATACGTAATTTACATAATTGGAACGGATCCGCTTAATTGCGGGGGGGGGGGGTAATTCTGAAAAATAAGAAAAAATAACGTATTTTTAACTTACGAAGGAGTGATCGGATCTTCATGAAACTTCATATTTAGAAGGACCTCATAACTCTGATATCTTATCTTAAATCTCAACCGGATCAAACGTAATTGGGGGGGGGCAGTTGGGGGGACCGGAAATCTTAGAAAATACTTAAAGCGGTGAGATCAGGATGAAACTGGATGGGAAGAATAGAAACCTGTCTAAGATACGTGACTGACATAACTGGACCGGATCTGCTCTCTTTGGTGGAATTGGGAGGGGGGAGGTAATTTTGAAAATTGAGGTATTTGTAACTTACGAAAGGGTGACCAGATCTTAATGAAATTTGATATTTAGAAGGATCTTGTGCTATAAAGTTTAACTTTAGGTTCTGACCTTCTCACAAGTGCCAAATGAGCTCTTGGCTCTTGGCTCTTCCGACCTCGTCCAAATGAGCTCTTGGCTCTTCCGACCTCGTACCATATGAGCTCTCGGCTCTTCCGACCTCGTCACAAGTGCCATATGAGCTCTTAGCTCTTGTTTTTATTTCTTTTTTATTGAAGGTTGAAAGGTTTAAGCCCCTATAGGCAAATTTTTCCTAAACCCAGGTCGTTGAAATTTCATATTTTTTGCTCATTTGGAACTAAAATAAGAGGAAAATACAGTGGAGGGCGTAATATCGGAAATGTTCTTTGATGTTGCATTAGACATTTTAAAACTTAGCAAGGAGCATGCGTATTTGTATTCTCTCTGAAAAGTCGTAACATTTTCCCCAGAAACTGTAGACAAAATAGTTCAGGGGTGACCCATTCTCCCCCAACAACTCTACGCCTTTAAGCACCACCTGTTCCCCTAAATGCGACACAATTCATGTCACATTTCTGCCATATGTGATGCGTCATCTGTGTACATGATTTGTGATCTCTGTTAGAAATTTTTGAAATCTCTTCTCCCCAAGTTTGAGACCTGTGGAAAATTAATCAGTTTTCATCCTCTTTTTATCAACATATGTCCTTTGTTATCTTATGTAGTTCCAAAGGGGTCCTGCAAAGAAAGTGATTTTTTTTTTTTTTCTAAGGCTATGGTAACAACGTGGACCTTGAGACTGTGTGGCTTTTTTTTTTCACAGAGTTAAATGCCTTGCTGGGAGAGAAACACGCTTTGCAAGGTTCATTTCTCTTTAATAGGTGGCAGAGGGAATTTTGAGGACAACCCTTCTTAAATCCTCATGAGTAGAATAATCTTAGATTATTCTAGATGTTTCGGTGCTCTGATTCCGCGAAAAGTAACGCATAAGCCGTGTTTGCAACAGCTGCAGTAGAGTTGCAACGTTCGACTTGAATCCATTATAATTTTTGTTTATTGGACTTTGGTAATTGTACTTTTGATATTGCAATATGGACTTAACCAGATTTGAGCCTAAGAGTGAAGCACAAGCGATATAACAACTTTCAAAGAAAACATCCGACCTGCCAATAAGCTGTTGAAACTGTAAACTTTATATATTCACTAGTAATACATTCTCATATTAAATTGCTTTTGCAAAATGCGCATATTTACATTTTATCCTTCTCCGGGAGGCCACTTGGATTGATGGTATGTATTATTTAATTGTTGTAATTAAATTAACTAAATTGAACTGAATTGCATATCGTGGTAGCGGCATCCGCCGTAGCCTTGTAAAGAACGGAATCCAGCCCATAGGAACCACAAATTTCAAAACGCGGTCTTAAAAGTCAGGAAGAATTGCCATTTGAAAATTATCCAGGAATTTCAACTAATATTTCGATAAATTTTAATGGTAAAATTTTGTTATGAAAACAATTCTATGGATACCTTGAAACAGTCTTGAAATGTCTTATGACATAGACACGAGCTTTCGTGAAAGACGCACAAAACCCTTACAAGCAGTATCTTTAGAAGTGCTATCAAATTTCACCAATGTTACAACTGAAGTGCCATCAGTTAAAACTTCAAAATTCAAGGTTCCATTGAGCCCATATATAAACCCAGCGGTCAAAATATTATCAGAATTAGATGACTTGTTAAATTAGTAAAATATAACAAATTGCCTAAAATGACAAAATTGTTAGTCAGACACTTTGATTGATCTGGACTGCTTGAATGACGAAATTTCACACTTAAACTTTGACAAATTTTCTTGAAACCTGTCAGTGTGCATATATTACCGGCGGGGGGGGGGGGTTTACTGATTCATTGCTTTAGTAATGTTTTTGAGTTTTGTCTACACAGCCATTTTGAGCTTTAATGTAAAATTGCGAAAACTACAATTCATCACTAAAGACGGTTGTCCGATAAGGAGCACTTCTAATTAGTTTGTTAACTTGCTTTAAACTTAACCATGACCTCTTTAAGTCAAACCATGTTCCTTCCAACTATATTTGTGACTATGGGAAATTACAAGAAGATATGACGAAATCCAGAAGTTCAGGGTAGTTTTTTTTTTTTTTTTGGGGGGGGGGGGGGGTGTTGTTGATAGTTAAACCTTAAGCTGTGCTATTTTTAAGCGGTGGGCCCTCTCAGTGGCCGTTCTAGCCTCTCTTATTCCTCGGGGGCAAAATCTTGATTAGCGCCCTCCTCCCCGTCGCCCACAAAATTTGCAGGCCAAATTTTAACAATTTTCATTTATCAAAAAAAATTTCAATTTATTAATTATTATATAATTAATTTTTTTATTATTTTTTATTTACCCTTTAAATTATTTAATTACATAATTAATAATTGTTGTCTTAATTTAATTATTTTAATTGTTATCGTTTAATCATTTTTACATTTTATTATTTATTCATTAATTGCTGAATTACTTATTAATTATTTTTTATTTATTAACTGCGCCTTCTACTTTATTTACAGAATTTCAAAAATTTCAAAATTACTATAACAATTAGATTATTCGTTTGCAATTCTGCACCCCCCCCCCCGGGGAACTGCCCCTCTGTCTGGTCTCTAAAATCGCATTTGGGCTCTTCTCCAGAAATAACATTCTAGATTTCCTCCCTCCCTAAAAGTTCCCCCCCCCTCTGTGGCCAACGAGCTATTTTATTTCCTTAGCACTAATATTGTTGCATAGTGTGATTGTTGACACTTTTTTTTGTTGACACCATAAGTATTTATTCTTTTTCTTCAACAGGGATTGAATGCCCAGAAGTTATTTGTTTAAAGAAAAATGTGTTGGTGATGTCCCTAATTGGCGAAGATGACAAGCCAGCCAACACATTAAAGGAGTCAGTTCTCAACGAAGAAGAACGAATTCTGGCGTATAATCAAATAAACAAAGTAAATCAGCATTTCATTTTAAATTTATTTTTTTCCAAGTTATCTATATTTTTTAGTTGTGGGGACTCATTTTACGTAATTTAACGGATTGTTTGACATAAACATTCTTATTACAAAGAATTCGGGGGTCTCTCTGCCATTTGGAGTTCAATTGAGATAAAAATATATAGGAATAATGGGTAAAACTTTTCATTAAGACAAAAAAAAAACATATTTATGTTTTTTACAGCAAAAAACAATAAAAGCGTATTTCGGCTGCACGTCGGATAATCTTTATCAACGACAAGAAAAAGACTCGAAAGGGAAATAACTGAAACATACAAGAAAATAACATAAGGTGATAAAAAGCGGTATACAATAAAAAGAAAACGGGTAAAATGAAAGAAACCTAACAAATAAGAATCATTTAAATTCTATGCGATTTTGTTCTGCATTTTAGCTATTTAGTCTTTTCACTTGGTATCTACCAAGTGACATATAGCGATCGCAAATTCTGTCAGTCTGTCTGTCTGTCTGTCGATCTGTCCCAGTTTTGCTACTTTAGGCACTTCCTGGTAAGCTAGGACGATGAAATTTGGCAGGCGTATCAGGAACCAGACCAGATTAAATTAGAAATTGTTATTTCCCAGATTTGACCATCTGGGGGGGGGGGGGGGTAAATCGGAAAGATTAGAAAAAATGAGGCATTTTTCACTTACAAACGGGTGATCAGATCTTAATGAAATTTGATGTTTGGAAGGATATCGTGTCTCAGAGCTCGTATTTTAAATCCCGACCGGATATGGTGACACTGGGGGAGGGGGGATATGGGGGGACTTCTAAAATCTTGGAAAACGCTTAGAATGGAGGGATCGGGATGAAATTTGGTGGGAAAAATAAGCACAAGTCCTAGATACGGGATTGCCATAATTGGAACGGATCCGCTCTATTTGGGGGAGTTGGGGGGGGGGGGGGGGGTAGGTCTGAAAAATGAGAAAAAATAACATATTTTTAACTTGCGAAGGAGTGATCGGATCTTCATGAAACTTCGTATTTAGAATGACGTCGTAACTCAGATCTCTCATTTTCCATCCCAACCGGATCCAGCGTCATTGGGGGGGGGGGAATCTTAGAAATACTTAAAGCGGAGAGATCAGAATGAAACTGGGTGGGAAGAATAAAAACAAGTCCAAGATACGTGACTGACATAACTGGACCAGATCCGCTCTCTTTGGTGGAGTTTGGGGGGGGGTGGGGGTTAATTCGAAAAAATTAGAAAAAATGAGGTATCTGTAACTTACGAAAGAATGACCAGATCTTAATGAAGTTCGATGTTTAGAAGGATCTTGTGCTTTAGAGCTCTTTTTAAAATTTCGACCAGCTCCTGTGACATTGGGGAGAGTTGGAGGGGGAAACTGGAATTCTTGGGAAACATGAAAATTCGTGTAACTCTATCTTACGGATTAGGTGATCGGATCTTAATGAATTTTAATATATAGAAGGATCTTATGTCTCAGATGCTCCATTTTCGACTCGAATTGGATCCGGGGACATAAGGGGTTGGAGGGGGAAAATAGAAATTTTGGAAAACGCTTAGAGTGGAGAGATCAGGATGAAACTTGATGGGAAGAATAAGTACAAGTTCTAGATAAGCGATTGACACAATTGGAACGGATCCGTTCTCTTTGGAGGAGCTGGGGGGTGGGGGGTGTTAATTTGGAAAAACTAGAAAAATTGAGGTATTTTCAACTTATGTACGGGTGACCGAAGCTTAATGAAATTTGATATTTATGTCTCAAAGCTCTTATTGCAAATCCCGACCAGATCTGGTTACATTGGGGGGAGCTGGAGGGGGAAATCAGAAATCTTGGAAAACGCTTAGAGTGGAGGAATCGGGATGAAGCTTGGTGGGTAAAATAAGCAAATGTCGTAGTTTCGTGATTGACGTAACCGTACTGGGTTCGCTCTCTTTGGGGGAGTTAGGGGGTAGGGTTCAGTGCTTTGGCAAGTTTGGTGCTTCTGGAAGTGTTAGGACGATGAAAATTAGTAGGCGTGTCAGGGAGCTGCACAAATTGACTTGATAAAGTAGTTTTCCCTGATTCGACTATCTGGGGGGTTGAAGGGAGAAGAAAAATTAGAAAAATGAGGTATTTATAACTTACGAGTGCGTGATCGGATCTTAATGAATTTTGATATTTAGAAGGACATTGTGACTCCGAGCTCATTATTTCAAATCCCAACCGGTATTAAGCCTTTGGTTTTCTTTTTAATTCAATCTATTGATTCTTAGAATTTGGTTAAAGCTCATATCATATGAGCTCTTGGCTCTTCTGGCCTCGTCACAAGTGCCATATGAGCTCTTAGCTCTTGTTTTACCTTGGCAAAGGCTCCAAGAATGAAACGGAAGCATTAGGCGTTTTATTAGTATATATATATATATATATATATATATATATATATATATATATATATATATATATATATATATATATATATATATATATATATAGCCAGCCTATATAATATAGTTTTCAATGTTTTAACTAAAAGTTTTAGTCGTTATTATATATTTTGCTCTATTATGGTTATAATCGTAGTAGCTAAATACTCGACGTTTTATAAGTCGAGTTTATTGTTGTATTTGAGCTATATAATATACTATACTATATGCACTGATCTATTAATTAGTTTAGTAGTATTTGCTTATATAGCCTAGTATGTGTAACCTATATTTTTCATAGTCTTACTGAAAGGTTTAGGCCTTATTATTACTTTTTTATCTTAAATAATTACAATGGCCGCAATTTAATAAATTCGGCTTATAAGTCAAGCTTATTATTGTTTTTGAGCTAAGTAGTATACTATATACTGAGCTATAATCTATTGACCAATATTAGTTATATTGTTAGCTTGAAATGAGACAGGCTGTCCTTAATGTTCGTTTATGGTTCATGGCTTGTTTTCTTTGAAGGTGGATATGTCCAGAATTGGGTGAATAAAAGATGTAAATATTTGGAGGGGTGCTATCTTTCGAAATTAGCTTGAGCATCTGCAGCCCAGCATTACCGGTTTTTTACTAGACTAGTTATGTTTGCTTCCCATTTTAAATCAGTGGTTATAATAACTCCTAAGAGTTTAATAGAGGTAGTTAGGTAGTCTTACCTAAGAGGTAGTTGGTTGGAAATTTGGTTCAGAAGAATTTAAAAATGAAACAGTTAAAATAGAAGATTTACTGTTATTTACTGTTATATTTGAAACGGAAGCTTTAGTTTTCACGTTATCAATTAAAATTTGAGCTTTACTTCATTCATTTGATTCACAAATTTATTTATCATCAACATATTTCCAACGGTCTTCATAGTCATTAGCAATATCATTTATCATAACTAGAAAAAGAATAGGACCCAGGGCTTAAAAATAAAATGTAAAAGACTGACAAGATAATGGGATGTTGATGTATTCTTTCTGTTACAGTACTGATGAGGATCAAGGAAGGGTTTAATTTCAGCTTTTAACCAATTTGCTACAAAGCTTTCGTACATTTTGCTAAACAAGGGGGTAAAAGTGATTCGTCTCACGCCATCGACATTAAGTTCAGTATTTTTTTAGGGATTGGAGTAACATACCCCGTTTTTCATATCTGTGGGTAAACTGAAGAAGCTGAAATGCAATTAAAAATGTGTGTTAGTGGCCAAGTCAATTTGTCAGAAAATACTTTTACAAGTTCAATCGGAATATCTGGGAGCTATAATTGTTCTTTTAAGTTTATTTGTTTTACTTAAAAACTTGATCCTCAGAAATAGTAGATATAGGTACATCATCATGTGGAATCTTCTGATACTCTTGGTTCGTTTTATTTACATCAAGAGCCGCCAAAGACTGGATTATTCTGGCCAAATGCCCCTTTAACTGGTTAGCAACTGTTTCATCTTTAGAAAGTGAACAAAAATCAACACCACAAGGGATTTACCCCCCAGATAGTTTGCAAAAAAGTAAAACCAATACCAATCCGTGATCCTTCAACTGAATGACCTAATCATTTTAATCTGTCTTAATTATGCTTCTGGAAAGTGTACATGAGCCATATTTTTCATTCAGTGTGATTGCAATAGCTATACAACATAAAAGCTCAGATTATCCTTAGAAAATTGTTTTGAAAAATTTAATTAGTCCTCCTCTCCTTTTAATAGCAACTGTAAAAAAAAAAAAAAATGACGTCCTTTCTGAATCAAATCTTTTGTCTGTTATTATGCTTTCATCTTGTTATGATTACAAATCTCAATAATGCCAATCAGGGTCTAATTATAGACTGAAGCATCAAAATTTACGATTAAAACTTGAAAAATTAAAAAAATTATTTTAACCTTTCTGTCATTATTCTTCTGGAAAATTTTCTTACATCATGATTATGGTTTCATGTAAGTTATGTCAAAGGAATAGCTGAGACTGTCCTTAGACAATTTTCTTCAAGAGACTTTTTTAAATCTTCATCTGCTTTTACTTGCAATCGTATGAGAAAATCCTTTTTTTGACGTTCTCTTTCTTAATTAAAAGTTTTGCGTATTTTGATGCCAAACTTTTTGTTTTAATTACAAACCTTGAAACATCGTAATCTATTAACCTGCAACATAAATTACAAAAATTTAAGTGTATTTTAAAATCTTAAAAAAGCAACTTTAAAATTTAAACTTATTAAAATCTTTCTATCCCTGCAAGTAGGCAAGGTATGAAGGTGAAAATATATTCTTGCATTTTGTTTTGACTTTTCAAAAACTTGTATTATTTGAAATTGTCAAATATCGGAAAAGTTGCAAAAAAGTATTTAAATTCTATGGTATTTGTACTAATATAATGATATTTGTGTAAATTCTATGGTATTATTTGAAGTTGTCAAATATTGGAAAATGTTTTAAACCCTAGTATTGATTTGTTAGACAACGCTGCCTTCCCAACCTTAGAAATGAAGAAGTCATAACTCGTAAAACATTTAATTAAGACGGCGAACGTTGAAAAACTTTTTTTTTTTTTTACAAATAGTGGTAAAAGCCTGAATGTTTTTAGGAATTGTTAACTTATTTATTCTCATTTCTTTCTCTTTGTTAATAACGGCTTCTGGATGTGAATCACAAATATTTGAACTTTTATTAGTAGCATTTATCTAACTACTTTTTTTTACAAATAGTGGTAAAAGCCTGAATGTTTTTAGGAATTGTTAACTTATTTAATCTCATCTCTTTCTCTTTGTTAATAACGGCTTCTGGATGTGAATCCAAAATATTTGAACTTTTACTAGTAGTATCTGTACAAAAACCTAGTTTTTTTTTTCGTCTCTGCGATAACTCCTTCCATGAGAAATGGCTTGGCGAAGAAAAAAAAAAAAAAACAAAACAAATTAACTAATTAAGATATATTCAAAATTTTAATTTCATTTTTAATTCTAATAAAATTTTAGTTAAATTTTTAATTAAATTGATTTTAGGTACAATTAACAGTTAAAAATAAAAACATTAACTAAATAATGAATAAGAATAAAAAACGTATATATAAAAATAAATAATAAAGAACATAAATACAAATAATAAACTATAGCCTCTTTGCAGAGGCTATAGTAAGAAAAGTCAGGTTTAAATAAATGGTAACTTTTGTTAATAAATGAAGACCTTGTTAAGATATGACCTGAATATTTTTGGAGACGTGGAAGCTGATCGTGATTATGCTCCGCGCGCAAGAAAGACCAGAACCGCCTTTTTTTCCATTTTGTTTTGTTTTTCAAGGGCCTTTGACCCGCCTATTTGCTAAAAATTAATTCGTTTCTTTTGCCAGGGCAATATAATCTGTAGTGTAGAGACCAATTTAAGGCCTGCTTTATTTATCATGTTGGCGAGATTATTCTACAGAACTAATTCAGACTTTGTGTTTTAGTTACGGCTACCACTAACCTAAAAACGTTAATTATTGATAAATTGAGGCCATATTTGACATCGATTTCTATTTTAGATGATGAAACGGCTTTATAAAGAAGCGCGTCTGGTACATGGTGATTTATCCGAATATAACATATTATGGCACCAGAATCAGTGCTATTTCATTGATGTGACACAGTCTGTTGACATAGGCGACCAACTAGCCTATCAACTGCTACAGAGAGACTGTGAAAACATAACTGACGTAAGTACATGTATTTACTGTATTTTAAACATTTTAACCCATGCAGAAATGAACCAAATGGCGATTACACCCATCTAGCGAATGATTGACTCTTTTTTAGTAAAATTATGGAAGATAAGCCTCTTTCAGCTACGAATTAGCTATAAAATACTTATAATTTTACGGCTACTCATTAATGTATTTTCAATCTGTATTTTCTGTTTTTATCCAAAACGAAATATGAGACGGTTCAACACCATTATGACTCTTCTCTAAGGGAAAATACCTCAGCTCGGTTAAATCAGTCGCTGGGTGACATTTATTTTTACTTATTTTTTGGGAAGGCTGATTAAACTCGATGAGCTTTGCGTTGATGAGTGCCGTGATTTCTTGCCACTTTGATGTGAAGTTCTTCATCTTTTAAAAGGGTTTTGTTATATCTGTCTGCTACACATTAAAAGCCTCACAATGGAGATAGTCGAATTTGAGAGGTTGGTATAAACTTAAGGGCATTTGCATTGATGACTGATTTTATCTGTGGCTCTTCATCTTTTAGAAGAATTTCATTATTTCAGTGTGCTATGCGTTTCAAGCTTTACAGCGAGGATATTCGAATTTGAGAGATTGGTATAAAATTTGATGAGCTTTTCATTGATGGGTGACTTTATGTACGGCCTCTGCGTTTTGAGACTCTTCATCTTTTAGAAGGATTTGAGATTTTTAGCCCTCTGTGCATTAAATGATTCACAACGAGTATATTCGAATTTGAGAGGTTGGTATAAAACTTGATGAGCTTTTCGTTAATGAATGACAATACTTATGGCCTCTGCAATGTGAGGCTCTTCTTTTTTCGAATTATTTCAGTATTTCAGTCTGCTATGGATTAAAAGCTTCACAACATGTATATTCGAATTTGAGAGGTAGATATAATACTTGATGAGCTTTGGGCTTATTAGTGCCATTACTTGTTGCCACGTTACGTCGGAAGGCTCTTCAATTTTTAGAATGGTTTTATTATTCTAGTCGGCTTTGTATTGAAATTACGACAACAATGCTATTGATCTACAGACACAACAAAAACAAATATTGCTTCCTGAGATGTTCTTGGCCATTCTCTTAGTTTTATGTTATTTTTCTTTCTTTTCCCCATGAAATGTGAGTTCTTTGTCTGAATTGAATTTTGTTGTAAGTTTCTAACACACGTTTGTTTTCTCTTCTAGTAGAAATATTTTCCTCTATAGGGACAACTCTCAAATCTTTTAAATCTGTCACCTGTTGACTCATATATTGTTAATAATGGGCACTCTGGAGTAACAGCTTCTTCTATCTTTAGAAGAATTTCATTATTCTATTTGCTCTTTGTGGAACGCTCCTCTTGAGACTTTCCCAAAAAGTACTGTCATTGCCTGGGACTGCTACTACCACCAATTATTTTGGTACCAAGCCACCTCAGTCCAAGGAGGCTACGGACCCTCCTCTGTCCCAGTCTGGGCAAAACTTCACTCTAATCGCTCGTACGCAAGTTTCTATTCTCTTTAAATATTTTCTCGTGACCCTTTTTCACACTATTTTGGTATGACCTCTTTGTCGTTTATCTCTATATAAATGGTAAAAAGCATGAGTTTTGGTAATCTGTCATCCGTAGGACTTGGCCGTGCCATCTTAACATTCCTTTCATTGTAGCTTGTCAAAGATATCGAAAAAAATGTGGATCAAATTCTCTTAAAGTTCAGGAAAGCACAGCCCCTAAAAATATTCTAGTCTCATTGTTTTCTTTAGTTTCATTGGTTCCTTATGACATCCAATCATCCTCTAATCCAATCACATTATTTCTTATTCTTGGAGTGAAAATTAGCCCCACATTTCTAAAACTCAATTGGCTAATCTTGTCAATTGGCAAATCTAATCAATTGGCTAATTTTTAAGTCTATCTTGCATTGCATTGCATTTTTATGTCTATCTTGGCCACTGTTCTTTGTATCCTATGGAGTAAATATGGCCACTGAATAAACTTTGCCAAAGAAAACTTTCTAGGTTTTAGCTGATTTTTTGAAAAACTTTTCATTTTCTAGAACAGACTATAATCGCTGTTCAAAAAAGGAAGATAGGAGCAAAATTTAAAAGAGGTTAATTAAAGCAATTCTGAAAAAGAATTGTCCCCTTTTTCTAAGTGTTTCAACTTTTAGTTCCATTCTACAAAACGACCATAGTCAGTATAAAGGCATTGAACTAACTTTCAAATTTCACCGGAGAGCAAAGTATTTTTAAGCATTTGTGTGCATGTATGTATTTTTTGTCGAAAACGACTCCATATTTTTTTGGGGAAATTAGCATCCCAGGATCGGCCTAAAAAAACGATCTAGATATGTACGAAGTTTGAGAAAATTCGTCAAGAGCCTAAATTTTGAATAAATTGAAGATTTCGATGTGCGGATAAGTTTAAATTAAATAATCCTAGAGCAGAAAGCTGGTACTTGCAAAAATATTTGCATATATTTTGACAAAGGATTACAACAATTCCAAAACCTTAAAACAGAAACCAAAAGTTTGAAGCGTAGCAGAAATCGTTGTTAGAAATCGGACTTGCTGTAATAATCATTGACTTACGTAATAAAAAGACGGTAAATTGCGTAAAGAGCAAAAAATAGGCAATTGCAAAAATATTTGTATATATTTTAACAAGGGATTACAACAATTCAAAAAGCTTAAAAAAGAAAACCAAAAGTTTTAAGCTTAGTAGAAATTGTTGTTAGAAAACATCATTACCGAATATCTTCTCTTATAAGTATAAGCAATGTCTTTTCAAGACATGAAAAAAGTTTTTAAAAATTTTAAGCTCAGTTCCGAATCGCTAGAGTCATTGTGTAAACTCCAAAAATATTTACAACGCTGGAGCAATAATTTTAATGTTTTAATTCAAACTAGAAAAATACCTGAAAATTTTAAAATTAGTTTTTTTTTATAAAATCAACTCGCTACGTGATTAATCTAACAGGTATGAACGCCACCAGTCATATAATGTCACTAGGACGGCCCAAAAAACGAAAATTTATAGTTATTACAGATCAGGATTCTCTATTTTGACAAGGGATTACAACAATTCGAAAATCTTAAAGAAGACAAACTTAGTAAGTCCTTGTTAGAAATCGGACTAGCTTCAGTAATCAAATATCTTTGAGAAGACGCAGTTCAAAAGACATTAAACTGCGTAAAGAGAAAACAACCGTTGATTGTAAATTTATATTTTAACAAGGGATTACAACAATTCAAAAGCTGTAAAAGAACACTTTTTTGAACGCAACCAGTTATATAATGTCAGTAGGAGAGCCCAAAAATGGGCCCTCCTACTGATTTTAGAATGAAAAGACATTAAATTGCATAAAGAACACACTGGTAATTACAAAATATTTGCATATATTTTATCTAAGGATTATGAAAATTCAAAAACCTTAAAAAGAAAATAGCGAAAACAGATAATTGGGAATGTCGTAAAATAGCCTGAAACCGTTTGAAAAAGGTATTGGATCGAAATGAAAACTGTGCCATTAGAATCACCATATTTGAAAACCCTGAATAGAAGAATTATACTCATTTGTTATTATGAAATAGCGTTACATGAGAAATATTTCTTACTAAAAAGTGCCTTTAAAAACCTGTCTTTTAAATTTTATTTTCCATGGGCCGTAGTTGCTAGGTATAATATACTGCTGCAACCATGATTAAAAAAAAGTTTTGGTAATTTTAATGCAAATGCTACCTGGTATCTTTTTCCGTTCCATAGACTGACAAGAAGCCGAATTATTTACCTATATATTTTTTTAATTTTGTTTCATTTATATTTTCTTTTTCTTTCATGTCACAATTTATTTTAATATTTCTGAAAAGATTTTCTCAGAAATGTTTTCATGCATTTTTTTTTGCAGCCAAATCATTTCGAAATTGAATTTATATCTTTAACATAAAAATTACAGAAAATTACTGTAGCAGATGGACTGATTTCGTAAAATACCTAATATATATTGTTTTTTTCTCTTCTTCAAAATTGAAGAGGTCTGAACTGAAAACTTTAATTTTCTGAACTGAAAAGATTGAAAATATGAGTTTTATTCTAATTTTTCTTTTTGTTACAGTTTTTCAATAAGCTTCGTGTTCCTGGTATTTTACTCCCTGAAGATCTCTTCAGGACCATTTCAGGGGTAGATGTTGAAGAAGCAGAAATGTTATTAAAGGTGAGGTCATATTTTGTTTGATGTGTCAAATAGTCCAAACATTCATACCACTGCCATATGTTGTCAACGAAATCAGGATTTCCACCGTGTACAGCTAAGTACTCAGATATCAACCCCTTCGGTTCTTGCCAAATAGCCCAGAGGTGGACCTGATTTTCTTTAACCTTCTTACACATTGGACACATAAAAAAACCTTCACTAGAACCAATCCTTCTCCTATTAAATAAAAAAAAAAACAAGTTTTTTTAACTGAAAGTAAGGAGCGACATTAAAACTTAAAACGAACAGAAATTACTTCGTATATGAAAGAGGCTGCTTCCTCATCAACGCCCCGCTCTTTACGCTAAAGTTTGACTCTGTCTATCAATTCTTCTTTTTAAAACAGTAAAAAACTTTAGCGTAAAGAGCGGGGCGTTGATGAGGAAGCAGCCCCTTTCATATACGAAGTAATTTCTGTTCGTTTTAAGTTTTAATGTCGCTCCTTACTTTCAGTTAAAAAAAACTTGTTTTTTTTATTTAATTTCTGAACGTTTTTGAATCAATGCATGTTTTGATTTTGGCTCTCCGCAGAGAAATAATTAAAACGAAATTTGCATTTTTTTTTTTTTTTTTATTTTTTTTTTGGCTAAATGGCTTTCTCATAATTTTGATCGAATGATTTTGAGAAAAAAAGAGCGGGGGAGGAAGTATAGTTGCCCTCCGATTTTTTGGTTAATTAAAAAGGCAACTAGAACTTTTAATTTTTTACGAATATTTTTATTAGTAAGAGATTTACGTAACTTATAAATTAGCTTACGTAAAGAACTTTTGTATTCTCATATTTTTATTACATATATGAGGGGGTTCGCCCCCTTGTCAGATCCTCGCTCTTTACACTAAAGCTTAAATTTTGTCCCAATTCATTAAGAATGACCCCAGAATCACAAAAGCCCTAGAATAAATAGTTGAAATTACTAAAAATACTTTAACGTAAAGAGCGAGGTATTAGGAGGAGGTGAGCCCCTCAAATGGGTAATAATTTCTGTTTGTTTTAACTTTTAATGCTGTTCCTTACTTCCAGCTGAAAGTACTTCTTCATATTTATTTTTTCATTGTGTTTTTAAATAATGCTAGTAAATCCTGCGCTCCCTTCATGGAGATTTTCATCCCCCATGACAAATTATCGATGGAAAGTTCCCCCAGCATATCTCCCTCTTCTCAACCCCTCCCCCAACCAAAAAAAATCCTCCTGAAAACGCCTGTACACTTCCCAATAACCATTACTATATGTAAGCATTGGTCAAAGTTTGTAACTTGTTGCCCCTCCCATGGGGACTGTGGGGGAGTAAGTCGTCTCTAAAGACATAGTTATAAGGTTTTTCGACTACGCTGAATAAAATGGCTATCTCAGAATTTTGATCCGTTGACTTTGGTAAAATAATTAGCGTGGGAGGGGGCCTAGGTGCCCTCCAATTTTTTGGTCACTTAAAAAGGGCACTAGAACTTTTCATTTCCGTTAGGTTGAGCCCTCTTGCAACATTCTAGACAACTGGGTCGATACGATCACCCCTGGGAAAAAGAAAAAAAAAACAAAAAAACAAATAAACACGCATCCGTGATCTGCCTTCTGGCAAAAAATACAAAATTCTACATTTTTGTAGATAGGAGCTTGAAACTTCTACACTAGGGTTCTCTGATACGCTGAATATAATGGTGTGATTTTCGTTAAGATTCTATGACTTCTAGGGGGCGTTTCCCCCTATTTTCTAAAATAACGCAAATTTTCTCAGGCTTGTAACTTTTGATGGGTAAGACTAAACTTGATGAAACTTATATATTTAAAATCAGCATTAAAATGCGATTCTTTTGATGTAGGTATTGGTATCAAAATTCCATTTTTTAGAGTGTTGGTTACTATTGAGCCGGGTCGCTCCTTACTACAGTTCGTTACCACGAACTGTTTGATATTTTCCTATGTCCTCTGTCGGGAGAGAGCTAGCACGCAGTGCCATAAACTATCTTAAATCTTTTTCGTACACCCTGATTTAATCAACACTACGATAAAGCTACAAAGATATTCAATATCACGGATATTTTACAAATGTTAATCGCTTAAAACTGTTTTTACCCCCGTAGCTATTCCTTTATCTTAGGTCCCATTTCTTTCTCCTTATTCTAGAGCTCATTAAGATCTTAACTGTTTAAGATTCTTTTTACCTCGGCTGCCCGAGGCCCATTCAGAGTGGGCCCGATAGATTGGTTTTATAGGACGGGTTTTAGGATCCCTAGATTATTGGAAGATATTTTATAGGGCATGTTTTTTATCTTCTAAAGAGACATTTTGATATATGATAAGTCTTGTTTTCAGCATAATGTGAAAATTGCACTGTTCTTGTTTGGTTTGATCTTTTTGGTAGCAATTGCCCATTGCCCAATGGCTGTTGACCTTCAAAAGTAGGGTAGAAAAACGCGCCTTTAATGCTAAGGAGGATTAATCTAAGAATTATTTTTTGTATCTAATGATAATCTTGCGCAAAGACTGGCCGACCAAATTAGCTGTAAGAACAACAAAATTTTGACTTAATCTTAGCAAAGAAACTCCATTTAGTTGTGTTTTGTATTTATGTTTTATTGTTTTGTTTGTATTACAATGTGTAACATGTGTCTGTATTGTTTTGTGTTATGAATTCAACTTCAAAAAATTAACATTATTTTGAAATTGAATTGTCCATAATCGAAATTTGTCTATTGTTAACCTTTGTAGAATCACATTTCCTTTAAAGTAGATAGGGGAGACCTGGCAAGATTGAGGTATAAACTATTTCAATGCCTCAAGGTCAATGTCATCTGTCCACTAATTCAAGTGTTCTATTTTTAATCTTCATTTGATAAGCAAACTATAGGTATAAAGAGGTATATCAAGGAAGAGAGGTATATCTACTTCCCATCTAGGACTGAAAATTAAATTGAGCTAGGCCCAATTTATATCGAAGTTATGATTTTTCTTCTTTTTTTTAGAAAGATAGCTCAGTAGTCACATATGTGCCTTCACCTATGACTTCCCCAGTTAAGAACGTAGAAAGACGTAAAAGTTGACGTCAATCAAGTGTTTACAGTGTAAGGCGTTCTGCTAGGATTAGTTTGTTGCCTGGTATGAAGGAACGTCTCTCCCCTATCCAGACCACTGAAGGAGAAGATTTAATTCACTTTTGAATCGTAAAAATTATTTTTAACACTGTATATCTGAGAAATCTGTCTTTGTGATTTTATAAGGATTTGTGACTGTTTCTTTTTTTTGCGTGTTCGATTGTTACTTTTACTTATGTAACTTATGTACAGCTATTGCAAAGGAATAGGATTTAAATATATCATCGTATTTGAGGTTAATTTGAGGACTTAACTAAGGGGCGGTAAACATAAATGATTTTTTCAGGATGAAAGCTAACATCCGCGTCCCTCTTATACTTCTTCTTTTTACAATTAAATGTATAACGCGAATTTCTGGATGAAAAACTTTCTTATGTAGAAAAGTACATTCAGTTTTTTTTTACACCTAAAACTTCGTAAAATAATTAAGCAAAAAATATCGTCTTTAAAAAAATTGTACTTCATTTTATAGCTTAGTATTCAAACATGTACGAGAAAATCCCTAAAAGCAATTAAATTCTATCTTGTTCTTTTTTTCACCTGTATGCGTACGTTTTATAGACAAGTAAGCTGAAATTTACGCCTAGTATGAAGTTGGCTGAGGAAAAAAGTCCTAATTTCTTGGCTCAAAAACTGAAATATAAAACTTGTCGGGTTACTCTGATTCTTAAACGAAAAACGGGTTAAACTTTTAATAAGAAAGTGAGTTTTACAAGAAAAAAAAACGCCTTTTGTGCAATGTTAAATATTCCAACGTGCATCAATTATGTGAAGGAAAATTTTTTCTTCTTTTCTAGCAAAGTTCAGTGTCCTATTAAAAGTTTAATCCGCTTTCAAACCTTTCATTTTGTCTCAATTATAAATAAAAAGGCATTAAAATATTATTTACCTATTCAAAATGCCACAATAATAATTGTCATACTTTTCAATCTCGCCCGAGGCGTACACATTACGTAAAAACTGTAGTTTTTAGACACTTGTACTTTCTAAAAAGAAAATAAATTGTCATTCAGGGGATTTTACTGTCTTTTACAGCTCGAGAGACTGTTGTACCATTTTGTCTCGACTTACCATTATAAGTAAGATGAGCCTTGATGATTGTAAATTCTTCATTCCATTTTACCGAAAATTTTAAGTTATTGAGGGAGTTTTAAAGGATAGTTACTTTATTTTCTTAAATATGTGTATTTGTTCTAAATGTGTACTGCGAAAAAAACGGGGAAAATTCTTTCTTAATTCCGTGTGTAAGCATAAAATTGTACAAAAGGTTTTTTCAAAAGTTTTAATTGAGAGGAAGTGAAAGGTTGGCTGATATTCTGATAAAGTTTGTTCAGTTTAATTGGAGTGTATTTTAAACCTTTTATGTTCGTTTTACTATGGAATTTTAGACATGTGTGCCAAAATAAATTTTGCGTATTGTTCCGATTTGTTTTCTCTTGCTCTTAATCAGTTTTTAAGGCATGGTCAAGGTTATAAAGAACAGGTAAACCAAGGCCGCACCCAGGAGGATTTGGAGGTTTGAAACCCCTCTCCGCGCAATTAGACCGACTCAAATTTTTTTTTAAATGAATATAAAAAATGCGTATTTTTAAGTTTGTTGTGGACCCCCCCCCCCAAAAAAAAAAAAAAATCATAACTGAGGACTATACCGCTTTGAGGTACATCCCTAAGAGGGCCTTTCTTCCTCCCATATTTCAAGTCTTCTATTATTTTTTACACATAATTCATAAATTTTTATTTTATTTGTTTTTTTTTATTCAGTTATTTTCTAGCGATTCTATTCCAATAAACATAAGCTCTTTCTCAGCCTGCCAATTTGGCTAACAAATAAGTTTTCAAATCGGGCTCGTCATCAGATCGTACTGATGATGATATATATGTGATAAAAATATCTGCACTTTTGTACCTGTTTATTCACTGTCTAAATAAATAGATCCATCCCTATTTGAAAATTTATTTGTTCGTCATAGAACGGCAGTGTGGTCTGAGAAAAAGCATCGCGAATAACATTTTTTTAGAAATACCATCTTAAGGTGTTACGTTGAAAGTATATTCATTTGGCTAAATTACTCTGATTCTTAAACGAAAAACGGGTTAAACTTTTAATAAGAAAGTGAGTTTTACAAGAAAAAAAAACGCCTTTTGTGCAATGATGAATGAAAGGTCGTTAAATATTCCAACGTGCATCAATTATGTGGAGGAAACTTTTTTCTTCTTTTCTAGTAAAGTTCAGTGTCCTATTAAAAGTTTAATCCGCTTTTCAAACCTTTCATTTTGTCTTGCCCACTTCATAGGCATGTCGTAAGGTTTTTTAGAAAATCGTGCCTTACACAAGGCAGAAAAATCTATCTTTCACAAATTTATAACAAACTAATTTCTAAGCACACCAAGAAGCAGAACTTTAGAGCACACAGAAATCACAAAGGAAGTGTTGTGCTCTAGGTAATTATCAGATGTCTGGTTGTGGTTAAGATATAAAGAAACAAGAGCTAAGAGCTCATATGGCACTTGTGACGAGGCGAGAAGAGCTAAGAGCCAAGAGATCATATGGTATGAGCTCTAACAAAATTCTATGAATCAATAGATTGATTTAAAAAGGAAATTAAGAGGCTTAATACCGGTCAAGTTTTAAACTAACAGCTCTGAGTCGCAAAGTCCTTCTAAATATCAAAACTCATTAAGATCTGATCACCCACTCGTAAGTTATAAATACCTAATTTTTTCTAATTTTTCCTCTCCCTTTTGCCCGCAGATGGTCGAATCTGGGAAAAAGACTCTATCAAGTCAAATTGTGCAGCTCCCTGACACGCCTACCAATTTTCATCGCCCTAGCACGTCCAAAAGCACCGAACTCACCAAATCACTGAACCCCTCCCCCAAAGAGAGTGAAGTACGATTCTGTCAATCACGTATCAAGGGCATTTGTTTATTCTATCCACCAAGCTTCATCTCGATTCCTCCACTCCAATTGTTTTTCCAAGATTTCCCCCAGATACATTACAATTTTATATTGTAATGTATACTGTAAATACTTAGTTCAGTAAAAAAAAAAAAAAAAAAAAAAAAAAAAAAAAAAAAAAAAAAAAAAAAAAAAAGCAAGCAAGTTCTATGGACCTATGAAGATAGAGTGGTAGCAGGCCTTAAAAATTTTTGTCAAAGATTGAGCAAAGCACTAGGTATCATCAGTCAAGGGCCCTGTTGCTATATCAAGCAATGTTAACATTAAAGAGCTACAAAAAGAAAGTGGAACAAAACTTGAATTGGCTCTCACTACGTTTGTTACTAAAGAGAACCCGTCCATCAGCAATATGGACACCCCGCCAGAGATATTGAAACAACATGCACGATTCGTAAGGTGTTCAACTTATGGCGTGCTGACACCTTCCCTCCCCCCACGGCAAAATAAAGTTTAACATTCTATTTTTCACTGATTTTATTTTCTTTGGCCAAATTGAATGGAAATTTGACCAAAAATGGCCAAATTGAATGGAACTACAATTAGTATTACAAGGATTGTAGACAGGCAGATACACAGAAGAAATGTCTCAGCCGAAAGCACAGAACAATTTTAAAGAATTAACTTATTCATCTTCTGGATTGAAAGTATAAAACTTTATAGAAGAACGTCTCTTAAAGCACAAGAATATTTTAAAAGGGTTTCACTGTTTGCTTCACACTTATCCACAGAATAGTGAAGAAAGTAGAGATGAAAGAGCCATTTTTGAAGTTGATCGAAATTTATGAAGAAGATTTGGAAAACAACACCTTAAACGTTTGATGGCGGAAAGAAAAATTTGGCAAAAATTTCTCTAACGGAACAAGGCACACCATGTCAATGCAACTGATTTTCTAAATATTTGTGGCAAAGCAATCTCTCCGAACATCCATATCTTACTTAATATTTTAATCACTATACCTGTATCGACCAGCACAACAGAGCGCTCCTTTTACACTTCGGAGAATCAAGACATACCTAAGAAACGTGACGTCTGAAAGTAGCCTAAATGGCTTTGCCAATCTCAATGTCCACAGGGAAATTCTAGTTGACACAAACAGTGTATATATCCATACTGACGAAGACTCAATTTTGTTTTGTAAGACAGCTAATATAGGAATATTGTGTCAGAATAAAACGTAAAATCGTATTTAATCTGCTGGGTTTTATCAATCATTCTTATAGTCCCTACTCGAAACTTGCATCCAAAGAGCTAAAATAAACTTTAAGTAATGCCTTAAATTACCGGTTTTTCTGAGGATTTTTGAAGTTTTTTGTTGATTAGCCCGCACTAGACATCACCACCCTTACTTACGGCAACTTACGTTCATTCTAAGCTTGCTTTCATTCACTCTTTTCATTTTTCTTCATTTTAAGTTTCCTTCTCTTATGGATTTCTGCTTGATTTATCAAAGTTATTTTGCTCAAACAAAGAGTTTATGCAAAATCTTTTGGATTTTACTTTTTGGTTCTCGTTTGGTTTGAACTTTTTGCTTTTTATGCAAAACTTCCTGTTTTCAATAATATAATTCAAAAGAGGCCATTAACCATTTTTATTTAAAGGGCAGTTAATAATCTTGTCAACAGAAAAAAAAATCGGCTTATGTAATTTAAAATGCATTATGGTGCAAATATTAAATATTAGTAGAGAACACTTTCTTTTTGATTTTTTCAACTTCTATCATGACCACATTTATGGACAAGCAGGGCTTTACCGTATGCAAGGTGCAATACATTAAAACAGATTGGACTAATTGACAGTGTTTTCAGATCGACGCTGTTTTGAGGTAAAGAATTCTCTATACTTTTTTACTGATACTGACAAATGTCCTTAGAAATGGAGACACAACCTAGGTTTCCCGGTACCCACAGGTATATCTTGTGGAGACAGAAAAGTTATCTATTGCCAAGAGGGTCAGTTTCCAAAAATCAAAGACAGAGAGAACGAACACAAAAATCAGTTAGTCAGTCAAAGATCGTGCAACACCCTGGTTTCATAGGTAAAGCTATAAAGAATATTGATTAATCCCATCTCCTCATAAATATATTTTCACCATCCATTCACGCGGTAGATATTCTCGAATGGGTTTGTTCCTTCTGGGCAAGAAAGCATGGTGAAATTATACCTTCTATGGACACAATGCCATCCATCTCAATTATACTTCTCTGCAAATTTTACACAAAGCTTGTTCCCAAAAATGAATGCCCGTGTTCTGCAGAGCTCATAGAAAGCTGTTTATACTCCTCCAAAGGATTAATAATACGGCTTCTAGAGATATAACAGGGTGCCAATGGGTATTCTTCTGAGTACCCACCATTCTTACTAGCTATACACTAGTATCACCGTTACGGTAGGTAAAGAAACACCTCACAAGGGATAGTCAATTCCTATGTTTAGACAGCCAGATTGCACTAAGGTCATTACTAAAAAAATACTACTGTTGCCAACAATCTATGAAAAGGGGTTGAGCCTTATATCTCGAATCGGCAAAAGAATTGTTATAAAGGGTACTTTCAATTACAACAGCAGAAAGAACTTGTTTCCCAAAGAGCAAGCTTATGAAAAATGCTGTTGCACTTATGCTATAAATAATTAACGCTTAATGCTATAACCTCTTTTGTTCTTGAGTTACTTTCGATTTACAATCAACTCAAAATCTATTATAACCAAATTTTCATGAGTTTTAGAGACCGAAAGCGTTAAGTACAGGTCTCCTCCACAGTCAAAAGTATAACGTCTTTTCAACAATCGACGGTTTAAAAGGCGTTTTATATTTTTTTTTGCTAATCTTCAACATTTTGTAAAATGTCATAAAATATATGCCATATTTCCAGGACCTTACTGGATAGTTCTTTTGAAGGACGATAAAAATTCTTCTTCAATAATTTTACTAGGTTCTTAAAAGTTTCCTCTAGGCTTCTCATACAAGCCTAGATACTCATGAAAACGCCCAAAGGTTTTTTGGGGTTAGGACGCTCATCCATAGACCAGAAGCTATCGTCAACGCAAAAGTACTGTATACACTGTTATTTGATTTAAAAATTCAATGCATGAAAACGATGCATTTTCGCGAAAGAAAAGACACAATTTTAGAGATCAGAGCGGGCATAAGTCGAATCCTCTAAGTTAACAATCTTAAACCCAACAGACTAAATTGAATGAAGAAATCCAGCACAAAAAGAAACGGAAAAGGCCATTAATATGAGTTGTGTAACCCTCATTTAACTCCCCAAAACAATTAGTAGCATTGCCTCCAATGAATACGCAATATATTTTCAATTGAAATTATTCTTTACCCGATGGTCAATATATTTGAAAGAATGAATTATTTTAGTAATTTTATAATTATTACTTCGCCATTAGTAAGCATATAGATACAGTAAACCCTGGCATTGGGGTTTTTGGACAAGCAAGATCCCCTTTCCTACTTTCATCAGGTTCACTCTATATGTAAAAAAGTCCTAGCTACATTTTTTAAGTTTAGCATTAATCCGCAAATATAAAATGGCGGGCCCAAAATAGGTCTGTCGAAACTGTATTTGAAACATAACCACAATATCACTTTTCCTTCATGGCATCCCCTTCTTAAAAGGGGATGCTTAAAGTTGAAAGTATACAATAGTTGTTCGTGTATAGTAAGTGCTCTTCATAAATTGTTTTGATAAACATAGTTATCTATTTATTTTAATTTTCTCTATCTTGTACTCCGTCCCTATGAACTATACCTAGCTCTAAGAACAACAAGCAGTTTGCAAGAATACAAAGAAACAATATTTTATTGATTAAATTTATATTAAAATATAAAATAAAAAAATGCTGTTGTATGTTGAGTCAGGAAGAGGTTCTTTGGCAGGAGCAGAGGCTTCAATGAGCAGTAAATTCGTTAGGTGAAGGATGAGCAAAAAATTGAAGCAAAATTGATTAAAAATTTTTGAGGGTTCTATTTTTTTAGTAAAATATAAAAAGGGAAGCAAAAAAAAATATACGCGAATTTTACTGAGATTCTATTTAACTTGAGGTTTAGAACCCTTGTTTGTTTTTTTTTTTTTATTTAAACTTGAAAATTATAAAAAACCAGTTCTGCTGCACTGTCTTTTTATGTAAAAATAAGCGTCTATACACAAAAGGACGAATGCAACAGAGAACAGGCTTATACAGAGTTTACAGACCGAAATTTACTGCCCAGCTACTTTCTTTTATCTAGAAAAGAAAAGAAAAGTCAATCATTTGCAGACAATAGACAATACGTTTTTCCGAACTAAAAAATTTATAAAAGGATAAACTTTAAAGACTGGCTAAATACATTACAAGAACGAAAACCTCAAGATGGTTGCGATGTCTGGTCAAGACCTTTTTTCTTCACATGTAATTATGCTTGCTATTAACAAATCCTTTTAGACTTTCCTGGAACATTTTGTGATATAGGAAAAGCACAGATACAAATGAGTTCCTTAATACTGAATTAGTCAATACAAGATAAATGCTAAATGTGAAAATGAGCACTACCTAAGGAGGGGCGGGGGTACCATGGATTAGTTTTTGGCGGAAAAGAAATTTTCTGGGCAAAAACTTTCATGGGTAAATAAGGTGTGATTTAAAAAAATTACATTTTCTAAGAGCCCCACGGAGATAAAACCATCGAAAAAGTGATGAAGAACTAATATATTATACAATATATATATATATATATATATATATATATATATATATATATATATATATATATATATATATATATATGTAGCTAAGCGTATTTTACTTATTATCAATTCTGGTACCCCTTTTATTGCAATCCTTTGAAATCAAATTTAGTCAGGAAGGTGTACTACGTGTAACAAGGTCGTAAGAAAGACGCATTTGCACTATCAAGAACGACTCAGGAGCGACTAAGGCCCAGCGGCCACGGGGCAACTGTTTTGAGACTAGAATTGCTAACTGATTGCGCATGCAACTGTTGTGTGACCATGGCCTTGAGGAAGCGAGGTCCAACCATGAGGCAATCCAGATGTTACTGGTTTCCAATCAGTCTAAAACCGGTTCCGAATGAGACCCCAGTCATGGTCACAGTTGCGTTGCAGTGCTGTCCCAGACATTTTCGGGAGCTACCGCGTTGATATTGTCCAATTATTTTGGCTCTTAACATGTTAGACCAGGAATTAAACATGAAAGTAGACTAAAAGTAGACTAATATCATGATTGTCAAAATGGCTAGTATACAATAACTGAGCAGCTAGGGGTTTTAAGTTTAAACTTTAAGGAGAAGGTTGAGAAGAAAATCGAACTGAATCATAAGAATATATGTGCACCCAGGTAGTCAAAAGAGCACATCTCCAATATCTTAGTAATTTCTAAGGGTATTAAGTTGAAACCTTCAATCATTGGTGAGGAGGGTGTCGAACAAAATCAAAGTATACTATATACACCTAAGTAATCGAAAGGGCGCGTCTGCAAAATATCAAGGGCGGCTAAGAGTATTTAGTAGACGCTTTCAGAGAATGCTGGGGGAGGATTCTAAACTAAATCAAAAGACACTATGTGCATCCATTTCGTCAAAATGATGAACCTATAATATAACAAGAATCGCTTAAAGTTGATATAATATAACAAGAATTGCTTAAAGTATAAAGCTGAAACCTTCGGTGCATGTTGAGATAAATCCCGAACAAATTGTCAAAAGACAGTATCCGCAACATGTCACGAACAGCTTTTGATATCAAGTTTAACTTTCAAGGAATGATAACTTTCGTAGAATAAATAGTTAAAATTACTAAAAATACTTTAGTTTCGCTAAAGATGGTATAACGAAGAGGTAAACCCCTCATATGCGTAATAATTTTTGTTAGTTTTAAGTTTTAATGCTGCTCCTTACTTTCAAAAACTTTTCATGTTTAATTTTCAGTGTTTTTATCAAATAATGCTAGTAAATCCCGCGCCCCCTTCATTAAAATTCTCTTGAAACTCTCTTTGAAACATTACTCCGTATATGAAAGGGACTTTTCCTCCTCAACGCCTCGCTCTTTACGGTAAAATTTGACTCTTTCTCTTAGCTTTTTTTTAAAACAGTAAACAACTTTAGCTTAAAGAGCGGGGCGTTGAGGAGGAAAAGCCCCTTTCACATACGGAGTAATTTCTGTTCGTTTTAAGTTTTAATATTGCTCCTTACTTTCATTTAAAAAAACTTATTTAATTTTATTTAATTTTTTATTTAATTTCTGGACGTTTTTGAATTAATGCATGGTTTGATCTTGGCTCTCCACAGATTAGTAATTAAAACGAAACTTGCATATTATTTAATTGCAATTAATCGGAAGATTTTGAGAAAAAAGGAGCGAGGGAGGAGGCCTAGTTGCCCTCCAATTTTTTGATTACTTAAAAAAGCAACTAGAACTTTTAATTTTTTACAAACATTTTCATTGGTAAGAAATATACGTAACTTACGAATTAATTTACGTAACGAACTTCTATATTCGTATGTTTTTATTGCGTGTAGGAGGGGGTTCAACCCTCGTCGACTCGCTCTTTACCCTAAAGCTTAAATTTTGTCCCAATTCCTTAAGAATGAGCTCTGAATCACAAAGGTCGTCGAATAAATAGTTGAAATTACTAAAAATACTTTAGCGTAAAGATTGAGGTATAACGAGGAGGTAAACCCCTCATATGCGTAATAATTTTTGTTCGTTTTAAGTTTTAATGCTGCTCCTTACTTTCAGTAGAAAAAAACTTTACATATTTATTTTTTCATTGTTTTTTCAAATAATGCTAGAAATTCCTGCGCCCCTTCATCAACACTTTTCACAACACTTTTTTTTTTGATTCTACCAATTAATACAATCCTTAGATAAGACATTCAGCTTTTTATAGATTTACTTCGATAGTTCCGTCTTTATTTTCTTCAAATTTAAAAAGACAATATGCTTCTTTCGATTTTTTTGTTTTTCTTCTATCAATCAAACAGTTCGTGGTAACGAACTGTAGTAAGGAGCGACCCGGCTCACTAGTAAACGAAACTCTAAAAAACGGAATTTTGATGCTAAAATATACATCAAAAGAATCGGATTTTTATGCTGATTTTAAATATATATGTTTCATCAAATTTAGTCTTTGTCATCAAAAGTTACGAGCCTGAGAAAATTTGCCTTATTTTGGAAAATAGGGGATAAACCCCCTAAAAGACATAGAATCTTAGCGAAAATCACAAATCGCATTTGGCGTATCAGAGAACCCTATAGCGAAAATTTCAAGCTCCTATCTAAAAAAATATGGAATTTCGTATTTTTTGCCATAAGACAAATATTCTACTTACATAATGTCTTAGGCTTAAATCACGGCTGCGTGTTTATTTGTTTTGTTTTTTCCCAGGGGTCATCTTATCAACCAAGTGGTCCTAGAATGTCGCAAGAGGGCTCATTCTAACGGAAATGAAAAGTTCTAGTGCCCTTTTTAAGTGACCAAAAAATTGGAGGGCACCTAGGCCCCCTCCCAAGCTCATTTTTTCTCCAAAGTAAAGGGATCAAAATTTTGAGATAGTCATTTTGTTCCACATAGTCAAAAACCATAATAACTATGTCTTTGGGAATGGCTTACTCCCCCACAGTCCCTGGGGGAGGGGCTGCAAGTTACAAACTTCGACCAGTGTTTACATATAATAATGGTTATTGGGAAGTGTACAGACGTTTTCAGGGGATTTTTTTTTGGTTTTGGGGGTGTGGTTGAGGGGAAGGGGCTATGTGGGAGGATCTTTCCTTGGAGAAATATGTCATGGGGGAACATAAATTTAATGAATAGGACGCAGGATTTTCTAAAATTACTACAAGAAAATAATGAAAAAATAAACATGGAAAAGTTTTTTTTTTTCAATTGAAAGTAACGAGTGGCATTGAAACTTAAAAACAAACAGAGATAATTACGCATATGAGGGGTTCTAAAATAATTTAGCATAAAGAGTATTTAGGAGGAGATAAATACCTCGCTCTTTATTCTATAATATTTTTAGTAATTTCAACTATTTATTCTACGGCCTTTCTGATTCAGGTGTCATTCTTAAAGAATTGGGACAAAACTTACGATTTAGTGTAAAGAGCAAGGTATTAACGAGGGTTTAAATCCCCTCATATACATAATAAAAATCTAAGAATATAAAAGTTTGTTACGTAAGTTAATTCTTAAGTTACGTATATTTTTTACTAATAAAAACACTCGTTAAAAATTATAATTTATAGTTGCCTTTTTATGTAACTGAAAAATTGTAGGGCAACTAAGCCTCTTTCCCCACCCCTTATTTCTCAAATTTATTTCTACAAAATTTCATTTTAATAATTTATGTGCGGATAGCCAAAATCAAACATGCATTAATTCAAAAACGTTCAGAAATTAAATAAAAAAAAACTAGTTTTTTTTTAACTGAAAGTAAGGAGCGACATTAAAACTTAAAACGAATAGAAATTACTCCGTATATGCAATTGTTTGTCCCCTCCGCAATCCCTCGCTCTTTACGCTAAAGTTTGACTCTGCCACAATTCTACTTTTTAAAACAATTAAAAGCTTTAGCGTAAAGAGCGAGGGATTGCGGAGGGGACAACCGATTGCATATAGGGAGTAATTTCTGTTCGTTTTAAGTTTTAATGTCGCTCTTACTTTCAATTAAAAAAAAGTTTTTTTTTATTTAATTAAACAAAAAGACTTACTGTCCAGTAGCTCCCAGCCAAACAGCTGCTTCTTTCCCCGTCATTATTTGCTGTATGTATGTGAGTGTATGTTCTTCAGCAGCCAAAGCTGGAGGAGCTGGAGCAGCCTTGTTTGATGTTTGTGGATGTTTTGATGTTTGATGTCTGATGTTTGCAGCCTTGTTGGACTGTTCTACCTAGAGCTTAAAAAAAACGCTTGCTTAGAAAAATAAAATTCAAGAAGTTCTAGAAGAAATTGTCGTTTGTGATTCCAATATGATGTAATGCTATTTTCCGCCCTTAATTTTTATATTGATAAAGGTTTTCATTTGTGATTTTTAAATTTTGAAAAGGAAACTCATTTTCCTGAAAAAGAAAAAGTAAGTTTCATACACCTGGCCCCTGAAAGAGTGACTTTATTGTTTTAAACCAATTAAAAGTCATTAAAACTTGTGTGAAAACAGACGAGATAGTATGTTAACCCCCTCCCCCAAAGGTAGCGCAAAAATTACGTTTTTAAAACTCTGGATGGCTTATAAGACTGTCAAATATTTCACAACTCTAGCATTTTGATACTAAGTATTTAGACTAGAAAATACTAAAAAAAAAAAAAACAGCAAATGTGAAACGCAAGGGATTCAAGTATTAACTCTCCGTTTTCAATAAAATGAAATTTAACTTTCGTGAAAATAAAGGGGATAGTTTGGAATCTGCCACGAAGTTAATCCAAGAGCTCCATTTTTAAAGCTTTGAATTTGGAGTACTCATAAACATGACAAATATATAAAAATTCCAATATCCTAAGACCAAACATCTAGACAAAATAGATTAGAAGCCGCAAATCGAAAACCTGAGAATTCGTAGCCTAACACTATATTTGTGGTATAGCTCAGAGTAATCTCAGAAACCTTAGACATACAAAATATTTTGGCTCACACTTATCAAGGCAAAAAGTAACTCAGGTTTTGAAATGTTAGTCAGTCCAACACTTAAAAAAGGTTATTATTGTAAATAAACAGCTTATTTATTTCAGGATTCGTTCTTCATTAATTGGAACAGAAAGTGAAACTTTAGCTTAAAGTATTTACTGAAAAAGAATTTAACTAAAAACAGCTTTTGTGTTCGAAGGTTCATCCTTTAATATTTGGGAGAAAAAGTAAAACTTTAGCGTAACGAGCGAGTTATTGAGGATTGTCCAACCATCCTCAAATACTGAATAATTTCTGTTTGTTTTAAGTTTCAATATTGCTCCTTGCTTTCAGTTGAAATTACTTGTTTTTTGTTTAATTATCAGCAAATAATGGTATTTTAAAGTAAAATAGGATCGGAAGCTGCAATCAGGGTTGCCACCCAGTGAAAAAATCACTAGATGTTAATGATAGGTTGATTTAGATATTTCAATATTGAAGTTTCAATATTGCTCCTTGCTTTCAGTTGAAATTACTTGTTTTTTGTTTAATTATCAGCAAATGATGGTATTTTTAAGTAAAATAGGATCGGAAGCTGCAATCAGGGTTGCCACCCAGTGAAAAAATCACTAGATGTTAATGATAGGTTGATTTAGTGATTTTCTTCAATAGTCTAGGGATTTATGTGCTGATTTAGTGATTTTTGTAGGTAATATGAAAATTACTGTAAATAGTGATAAATCACTAGGGGTGGCAACCCTGGCTGCAGTCATGACATAAATTCGTGTCGCAGCAATGTGGTGTTTTTTGCCAAAACAGGGTCAATATAAAAAGAAAGGCAAATTATAAGATAACCAATAAAGTTTTCACGATTTGATACCCTAAATAGGAGGTTTTCAGCCCACAAACGACTCTATAGCATGCGAATCAGGTCTTATAGCGTAAAGTCAATACCAAATGAGTTCTGTCTTTATTCATAAATCATCACCTGATAATTACACGAATGTTGCGGTGAATACGAAAGCTGTTGATCAATCCTTAGCACATGATGATTTTTTAAAGTAATTTTCGTTGGAAACCTTCATTGTCTTTTTACGCAATAATTCAGTAAGGCAGTTACATGATAAATGATTTGACAACAAGCCAGTTCATGTGCTGTCATTCACATAATTGATGTTTGTAAGCAGTGACAAGAACCCCAAAACTCTGACTAATATTTCGGGGCTCTTTGCAATCAAAGGATACAATAGGTTTATGGATGAAGTGGGCATACGCACTCTGCACCTGAAGAAGTATAACACGTTGAATAAATTCCAGTTTTTTCTTGGTCAATTCTGTCCATTTAATATCCTCTAAAATTTACGTTAATATGAGTGGACCATCATGTTTTTCGTCGAAAAATTATCGTCCAAGAATTATTCACGACGTATAAAAAATAATATAGTTAGATAATCAACAAAACGAGGGTAATATCAGCCAGTGGACAGAAAAGAAGTGAAGAGGACAAAAGAAGATATTTCAGCAAGCACCTCCGCCAAGCCGTCTTCAGTGGACACTGCTCGAGTTTACTTCAAAAGCTAGTTTTCCTTCTCTCTCTTTTTTTTTTTTTTTTTAACTTGGCGGAGGTTCTTGCCAGAGCATCTGGTACTCAATTATTAATCTAAGAGTGAACATCTTGTGGAGGCGTCTTATACCATTCCAAAAACCACGTTGTTCTTCTCTTAAAACTTTATCTACATCTCTAATTCTAAAATGTGTAATCATACTAAGTAATTTGCCTCTCTACCTCTATAATTACCACGCTCATTCTTATCACCTTTCTCAGAGAGGGGTTTAATTAGTGTTTTCCGAAAATCTCTAGATGCTTCCCCTTTTTCGAAAATCATATTCACAATATTCACTAACCTCACAACCACCATATAAAAATAGTTTTTTAATCCTTTTAGTACTGTCATTAATTCTTTGTAAGAAAAGAATTCTTTCTTCACATCCAAAGTGTCAACCAACTTTTTCACTTTACTCTATATCTTTTCCTGCAACTCTATCACGTTTTAACATATTCTCAAAATGTTCTGCTCATGTCTCTTTCCTTATATTTAGTTGTGTCCCCGTCCCTATCTTTAACTGGGACAAGCCCAGGTTGACGACTCGCTCTAAATTTATTAGCAAGCCAGTACAATATTTTACTAATATGTCGTCTAGCTACATCACCACGATACCCGGCAATTTTATCAATGACCTTTTTTGCCGTGCTAGTAGTTTCTTAATGCCTTTTATAGCCGTGCAAAACCGCCAACACTAGATTCTCTTCAGTTTACCTTGCATAATTTAGCCAAATTAATATACTTTCAACGTAACACCTTAAGATAGTATTTCTAAAAAAATGTTATTCGCGATGCTTTTCTCAGACCACACTGCCGTTCTATGACGAACAAATAAATTTTCAAATAGGGATGGATCTATTTATTTAGACAGTGAATAAACAGGTACAAAAGTGCAGATATTTTTATCACATATATATCATCATCAGTACGATCTGATGACGAGCCCGATTTGAAAACTTATTTGTTAGCCAAATTGGCAGGCTGAGAAAGAGCTTATTTTTATTGGAATAGAATCGCTAGAAAATAACTGAATAAAAAAACAAACAAAATGAAAATTTATGAATTATGTGTAAAAAATAATAGAAGACTTGAAATATGGGAGGATGAAAGACCCTCTTAGGGATGTACTTCAGGGCCGTATAGTCCTCAGTTATGATTTTTTTTTTTTTGGGGGGGGGGGGGTCCACAACAAACTTTAAAAAACGCATTTTTTTATATTCATTTAAAGAAAATTTCGAGTCGGTCTAATTGCACGGGGAGGGGTTTCAAACCTCCAAACCCCCCTGGGTGCGGCCTTGGTTTACCTGTTCTTTATAACCTTGACCATACCTTAAAAACTGATTAAGAGCAAGAGCCGCAAGTTTTTTTCTTTTTTAGTTTTTATTTTTTACCTTTTTTTAGTTTTTTTGTAGTTTTTACCTTTTTTAGTTTTTCTTCTTCTTTTGTATTAATGCTAAAGCCAAAGTTCGAGCCTGGAACCTTTCAGACCTAGAACCTGGAACATAACGCTTTACCAACTCAGCTACTTTGGCTTGAATACATCCGTTTTGGGCAGCTTCCTCAGCTATTGCCATTGTAGGTTCTTCAGTCATTTTGCAATTAGTAATTTCTCTTTTAATGATCTTCTTACAATTAAAAATTTATCTTTGAACGATTTTCTTAAATACCTGTGTTCTGGTCGTCATTTATATTCCCTGTGCACCGGTCGTCATTTGTGTCCCAGTATCCCAGTCTGTAATTTCTCTTTGAATGTCCCAGTCGTCATTTATATTCCCTCTGTCTCAGTCGTCATTTGTGTCCCGGTCTGTAATTTCTCTTTTGAGTGTTTTTTCTTTTTAGTTTTTTACCTTTTTTCAGTTTTAGTTTTCTTCTTTATTTTTCAGCGTCACTATGAAATACATATCGCCGAACCTTAGTTTTTTTAACTAAAATCTGGTAGGCATTGATGACCTTATCCAAGTCAAAATCCCAAACCCATCAAACATGATTGCTATCATTTTCAGTTTTGACTCTTGCTGTCCAGGTGGATTTTCATCTAACTGCGCGGTTTTGCGTTCTTTAGCCGCAATCCTGTTTTCTTGCTGTTCTTGTGCATGCTTTCTTTTCTTACTTTCTCTATCAGCTGCAAGTTTTTTGGCATAGACTCTTTGAGCAGCTTCCTTGGCGGTTGCCATTGTAGGTTCTTCAGTCATTTTACAATTAAACATTTTTCCGTCCACAATCTTCTTACAATTAAAAATTTGTCTTGGAACGATTTTCTTAAATACTTTTAATGACGTCATTGTCATAACAAACATGACGACAACTAACTTCATGACGACATGATGACATGACGTCACTCGACAGACACACAGACAACTTATTTTTAAATATATAAAACTAGCTGTTGGGGTCAAAATCCCAAACCCATCAAACATGATCGCTATCATTTTCAGTTTTGACTCTTGCTGTCCAGGTGGATTTTCATCTAACTGCGCGGTTTTGCGTTCTTTAGCCGCAATCCTGTTTTCTTGCTGTTCTTGTGCATGCTTTCTTTTCTTACTTTCTCTATCAGCAGCAAGTTTTTTGGCATAGACTCTTTGAGCAGCTTCCTTGGCGGTTGCCATTGTAGGTTCTTCAGTCATTTTACAATTAAACATTTTTCCATCCACAATCTTCTTACAATTAAAAATTTGTCTTGGAACGATTTTCTTAAATACTTTTAATGACGTCATTGTCATAACAAACATGACGACAACTAACTTCATGACGACATGACGTCACTCGACAGACACACAGACAACTTATTTTTAAATATATAAAACTAGCTGTTGGGGTGGCGCTTCGCGCCCCCCAAGCCCCCTCGCGCGCGTAAGTCGTTACGCGCCATATTAGTTTTTTTGTAGTTTTTACCTTTTTTAGTTTTTTTCTTCTTTTGTATTAATGCTAAAGCCAAGGTTCAAACCTGGAGCCTCTCGGACCTAGAACCTGAAACATAACGCTTTACCAACTCAGCTACTTTGGCTTGAATACATTCGTTTTGAGCAGCTTCCTCGGGTGTTGCCATTGTAGGTTCTTCAGTCATTTTACAATTAGAAATTTCTCTTTCAATGGTCTTCTTACAATTAAAAATTTGTCTTTAAACGATATTCTTAAATACCCGTGTCCTGGTCGTCATTTATATTCCCTGTGTCCCGGTCGTCATTTGTGTCCCGGTATCCCAGTCTGTAATTTCTCTTTGAGCGTCCCGGTTGTTATTTATATTCCCTCTGTCCCGGTCGTCATTTGTGTCCCAGTCTGTAATTTCTCTTTGAGTGTTTTTTCTTTGTAGTATTTTTTAGTTTTTTACATTTTTTCTTTTTTCAGTTTTCTTTTTCTTCTTTATTTTTCAGCTTCACTATGAAATACATATCGCCGAACCTTTGTTTTTTTAACTAAAATCTGGTAGGCATTGATGACCTTATCCAAGTCAAAATCCCAAACCCAATCATCATTGCTATCATTTTCAGTTTTGATATGTTTTGACTCTTGCTGTCCAGGTGGATCTTCATCTAACTGCGCGGTTTTGCGTTCTTTAGCCTCAAGCCTGTTTCCCTGCTGTTCTTTTGATTCCTCGGCACACTTTCTTTTCTGACTTTCTCTATCAGCAGCAAGTTTTTTGGCATAGACTCTTTGAGCATCTTCATCGACTTTTGCCATTGTAAGTTCATCAGTCATTTCAAACTTAAACATTAATAGATTTCTACGTGAACATATATGTCTTAAATATCTTTAATGACGTCACCGTCAGAGCAAAAATGATGACAACTAACTTCATGACGTCAGTCAACACAGAAACATTTTTTTGTAGTTTTTACCTTTTTTAGTTTTTTTCTTCTTTTGTATGAATGCTAAAGCCAAGGTTCAAACCTGGAGCCTCTTGGACCTAGAACCTGAAACATAACGCTTTACCAACTCAGCTACTTCAGCTTGAATACATTCGTTTTGAGCAGCTTCCTCGGGTGTTGCCATTGTAGGTTCTTCAGTCATTTTACAATTAGAAATTTCTCTTTCAACAGTCTTCTTACAATTAAAAATTTGTCTTTGAACCATATTCTTAAATACCTGTGTCCTGGTCATCATTTATATTCTCTGTGTCCTGGTCGTCATTTGTGTCCTGGTATCCCAGTCTGTAATTTCTCTTTGAGTGTCCTGGTCGTTATTTATATTCCCTCTGTCCTGGTCGTCATTTGTGTCCCAGTCTGTAATTTCTCTTTGAGTGTTTTTTCTTTTTAGTATTTTTTAGTTTTTTACATTTTTTCTTTTTTCAGTTTTCTTCTTTATTTTTCAGCTTCACTATGAAATACATATCGCCGAACCTTTGTTTTTTTAACTAAAATCTGGTAGGCATTGATGACCTTATCCAAGTCAAAATCCCAAACCCAATCATCATCTCTATCATTTTCAGTTTTGATATGTTTTGACTCTCGCTGTCCAGGTGGATATTTATCTAGCTGCGCGGTTTTGCGTTCTTTAGCCTCAAGCCTGCTTCCTTGCTGTTCTTTTGATTCCTCGGCATGCTTTCTTTTCTGACTTTCTCTATCAGCAGTAAGTTTTTTGGCATAGACTCTTTGAGCATCTTCATCAGCTTTTGCCATTGTAAGTTCATCAGTCATTTTAAACTTAAACATTAATAGATTTCTACGTGAACATATATGTCTTAAATATCTTTAATGACATCACCGTCATAGCAAAAATGACGACAACTACCTTCATGACGTCAGTCGACACAGAAACATGACGTCACCTGACAGACAGACAATTTATTTTTATATATATAGATATAATTTTTATTTAGATTCCAAAGTCTAACACTATGTAAATAAGGAAATTCACCCATGGGAATCCAACTAAGAGATAAAGGCACAAACATGACAAACTATGAGTAATTAGGCAGTACAGTAGCTTCCCATTGTGACAAAAAAAAAAAACTATGCATCAGAATAGCCAAAGCAGTATTACAGATTTTAACCAATCTGAAAATCAACAGTATACTCACAGAACTTGAAGCCCCAACTGTTACTGAGCAAAATTTTTTTTCTGTTCTCAGTTGATCAATAGAATGCAAAAAGCTAATTGTAGAACAGGAGAAACCCTGTTTGAAAATCACTGTCTTTGCTGGATCATCTGGCAAGATCATGTCAGCAATGACAAGATCTGTACTTGTACATAACAAAAAAATTGTCTCTGTGGTGAGGCAATGAGGATGCCATTACCTTGGACATATTCTTTGTCTGCCAGATAAACAATGCTAATCCACTGGGAGGAGTATTTGAGAGGTAGTGCTATAGCATTGCCTATGGTAAAGGTCATATGGTTGCAATTTTTTCTACCAGAGGTACTTAGTATGGAAGGGATTGTTATATAAAATTCACGGGGGCTCATTTGATTGAAAATTGAGTTCTAGTGCCACTAGTAAGAGTCAAAAGTGATTGGAGGGCAACTAGCCATCCTAACCATGCTGTTTTTCCCCAAATATATCAGATCTACCCTCCTTGTGCCCTTTTTTCAAAAACCCATCTGACAAACATTTTGAGATAATCATTTTGTTAAAACTACTTTGCACATCAGAAAAGTTAAACTTCTCGGTTAAGACAGTTCCCCAGGGCCAGGGGGACCAGAATAGCCCTAGTGTTCCTCCACAGACAGGAGCATTTAAACAAGAAATGCCAGTTTTCAGGAAAACAAAATACAGTCATGCATAGAAAAAACACTGTATCAGATGCACAAACATATCTAATATTTCATAAAAATATTTTAGCTAATTCTTAGAAATGAAAATTATAAAAAATTTCATGTACAAAATTATTGCTCAATTAATGAAATAGAAACAATAGCATGGACAGCATCTTTGAAAGAGATGGAAATAAATTTTGTTTATAAATCTTCACGTAAGGTTAAATTATAATAGCTGTGGCAGCCAGAAGCAACTTATAATCAAACCTTTACTTTATGCCAAGGAAATTTAAAGATGTAAAAAAAAAAATCCAAGACAGTGACTAGTACTTCCACAGCTCACTTGCTAAAACTGTTAAGGTAGGGGAAGACAATGGATTAATATAGATTGGCTAAAGCTAAAAATAAATTTTCTTTCTGTTCCTCACCCCCTCTTGCCAGCAAATTAAATTAAACAGATTACACATTTAATTTACCTATTAACTAGGTGATGGAACAAATTTCAACCCTAGAGAGGTATAATCTGAGAAGCAATATTAAAAAGAACTGGTCATGTTGATATTAAGGTTGACTTATTATAATGCATCTTTTAATAATAAGTAATACACCTCTGATTTGTAAAACAATATTTTACTTGTAATATATAACATAAAGTAGTTTATTTCTATTCCCTTTTAGGCCTAATAGTATCATACATTTTTTTTCATTTTTGAAAACGATTTTCATAAGTTATACTGCAAGTCTCTTCTTCAGCAAACATTTTAACACTAACACAAACCATTTTCCTCACAAAAAGGGAAGACTGAGAAATGATTATCCTATTCATATTAATACAAAGGATGCAAGACATTGAGACCTGTCTCTAAAAGACAAAATATTTATTGACTCTTACCCTGATACATGATATGCAATTCTGTAGAAGCAGCATAAGGCAAAACAAGAGGAAGTAGGATGCGACCAAAAACCATCTTTAGAACTGGGCTATAACATATTTATATTCATTCCAATAATATGGTTTGCAGTACCAACTAGGAAAAGTAAATACTAATTACTCAAAAATATTTAAATATAATTTATTGGGTCCTCTGCTGTATTGATCTACAGTATGGGTCTACATGCTAAAGTATATCCCAGGAAGGTATTTTAAAGTACCCACATCTACTCCTTCCCCTCTAGAGTGTCCTGAAATTTGCCTAAATGATGGGTCAATGCATATTGAAATTTTGACAAAACACTTTTTTACCTAAATTTTCAACTACCAGTTTCTTTTTCTCTGCCTTTAGTTCTGAAAATGCAATTTCTGTTATTTCCATAGAATTCTGAGCCATATCAATATTTTTTTCAAAATTTAGGAAATGTATTAGCATATCTTTAAAACCTTATAAATGGGATTGAGCAATGTGAAGCTGAAAACAATTTTGTTGTACTTCATTCAAGCAGAAGATCTATTTTGCAAGGTTTCACTTTTATAACACATATATTTTTAAAGGTCATCAAAGGTTAGGACCCTCTAGAGAAAAAAGGGAGCAGTTAGGTAGTTCAAAATACTTTCAGGGGACAAAATTTGGCCTGTAAACCCATCCCTGAAAGTTTAATTTGGTAAAACTTTAGTTAATTGACTTCTTGCTATCTTGGAAAGGGTTTAGGTTAGGAAAATAAAACTTTCAGGGATAGGTCTGCAGGCTACATTATGTCCTGGGAAGGTATTTTAAAGTACCCACCTCAACTCTTTCTCCCTCTAGAGGGCCCTGAAATTTGCCAACATGACTGGTCTATAGGCCTACCAATTGAAATTTTGACAAAACAACATTTTACCTTAATTTTCAGTTACTAGTTGCTTTTTCTCTGCCTTTAGTTCTAAAAATGCAATTCTGCTATTTGAGTAGAATTCTGAGCCATATCAATGGTTTTTTTTTCAAAATTTAGGAAATTTAATTGCATATCTTTAATCCTTATAAAAAAGAATTGAGCAAAGTCATGAAGCTAAAAATAATTTTGTTGTACTTCAATTAAGCAGAAGATCTATTTTGCAGGGTTTCAATTTTATAACACACATATTTTAAAAGGTCGTCAAAGGTCAGGGCCCTCTAGAGAGGGGAGTGGAGGTAATTGCTTCAAAATAACTTCCAAGGATATACTTTAATTGGTAGATTCATCCCTGAAAGTTTCATTTTCTTAACCTAAACCCTTTCTGAGATAGCAAGAAGTCAATTAACTAGAAGTTTACCTTCCCAACCTAACCCCTTTCCAAGATAGCAAGAGATAACTAAACTAGAATTTAACCTTAATGCTTATTACACCTTAAAAATGAATCTGTAATAACCAATGAGTTTGAAAGTTTGATGTCAATAATTTGACCCATTTAGGGACCAAAAAACTGAAGAGAAATTTATTATTTTCAAGGATATATCAAGCACTTGAAACAAAATGTCATAAATGTTAAAAGCCTTCTATTTTACTGGATCGAAAACAATGAATTTGGATTAAGTACGCAATGCATGGTATATATTTAAGGGCTGGCTGGAATGGCAGCCTAAGTGCAGACAAAATGTCGGAGGAGCTTGATGATGGTGATAGAGGGAATATCCGACCAGCGTTGCAACGTTTTCTGTCTATGAATATGTTCCCTGAGTATCGTAAATGTCACACTTAAGCCCTGTCTTAATTGATGTATCGGCTTGCCTTTAGTTGGTAGATTAAATAAGGCGTGGCTTCTTGACTTAAATATAAAGAATTGTCAATTCATTCATATCAGCAAAATGAATCCTTGTCAATTCTATTTTCTTTGAAGCCATCCAATCCTCTTTGTAAATAACGAGTGAGATTTTTTATTCACAGTGAACTAAATTTCAGCACCCATCTGTGGCTAGTTAAGTATAAGCCTTCCGTGTGATCCTCCCTATATTAAAAAAAGCATACAACAGTTTTGAAAGACGTGCCACCAAACTTATATCCAAGGGGTGGAAGCTTTTCTACTCTTGAAGACTAGCTAACCTAGTTCTCCAAACACTTATATAAAGAAGAAATAGATATGATGCCATGCAGCCAATAATAACCGATGAGCTATGCGAGAAACGGACAATCAACATAAACTAATAGTTTCCCCGATGCTGAATTTTGTTCAAAGGAGTTTTAACACGGGAATTAATAAAGATGGCATTATAAGTTATGGTTCAAATTTGAAGGAAATAAAGACGGAACTATCGAAGTAAATACAGCATATGTAAAAAGCTGAATGTCTTATCTAAGTATTGTATTAATTGGTAGAATCAAAAAAAAAGTGTTGTGAAAAGTGTCGATGAAGGGGCGCAGGAATTTCTAGCATTATTTGAAAAAAACAATGAAAAAATAAATATGTAAAGTTTTTTTCTACTGAAAGTAAGGAGCAGCATTAAAACTTAAAACGAACAAAAATTATTACGCATATGAGGGGTTTACCTCCTCGTTATACCTCAATCTTTACGCTAAAGTATTTTTAGTAATTTCAACTATTTATTCGACGACCTTTGTGATTCAGAGCTCATTCTTAAGGAATTGGGACAAAATTTTAGCTTTAGGGTAAAGAACGCCATAAGTTGAAGACCTTACGAATCGTGCATGTTGTTTCAATATCTCTGGCGGGGTGTCCATATTGCTGATGGACGGGTTCTCTTTAGTAACAAACGTAGTGAGAGCCAATTCAAGTTTTGTTCCACTTTCTTTTTGTAGCTCTTTAATGTTAACAATGCTTGATATAGCAACAGGGCCCTTGACTGATACCTAGTGCTTTGCTCAATCTTTGACAAAATTTTTTAAGGCCTGCTACCGCTCTATCTTCATAGGTCCATAGAACTTGCTTGCTTTTTTTTTTTTTTTTACTGAACTAAGTATTTACAGTATACATTACAATATAAAATTGTAATGTATCTGGGGGAAATCTTGGAAAAACAATTGGAGTGGAGGAATCGAGATGAAGCTTGGTGGATAGAATAAACAAATGCCCTTGATACGTGATTGACAGAATCGTACTTCACTCTCTTTGGGGGAGGGGTTCAGTGATTTGGTGAGTTCGGTGCTTTTGGACGTGCTAGGGCGATGAAAATTGGTAGGCGTTCCCAGATTCGACCATCTGCAGGCAAAAGGGAGAGGAAAAATTAGAAAAAATTAGGTATTTATAACTTACGAGTGGGTGATCGGATCTTAATGAGTTTTGATATTTAGAAGGACTTGGCGACTCAGAGCAGTTAGTTTAAAACTTGACCGGTATTAAGCCTCTTAATTTCCTTTTTAAATCAATCTATTGATTCATAGAATTTTGTTAGAGCTCATAGCATATGATCTCTTGGCTCTTAGCTCTTCTCGCCTCGTCACAAGTGCCATATGAGCTCTTGTTTCTTTATATCTTAACCACAACCAGACATCTGATAATTACCTAGAGCACAACACTTCCTTTGTGATTTCTGTGTGCTCTAAAGTTCTGCTTCTTGGTGTGCTTAGAAATTAGTTTGTTATAAATTTGTGAAAGATAGATTTTTCTGCCTTGTGTAAGGCACGATTTTCTAAAAAACCTTACGACATCCCTATGAAGTGGGCAAGACAAAATGAAAGGTTTGAAAAGCGGATTAAACTTTTAATAGGACACTGAACTTTACTAGAAAAGAAGAAAAAAGTTTCCTCCACATAATTGATGCACGTTGGAATATTTAACGACCTTTCATTCATCATTGCACAAAAGGCGTTTTTTTTTCTTGTAAAACTCACTTTCTTATTAAAAGTTTAACCCGTTTTTCGTTTAAGAATCAGAGTAATTTAGCCAAATTAATATACTTTCAACGTAACACCTTAAGATGGTATTTCTAAAAAAATGTTATTCGCGATGCTTTTTCTCAGACCACACTGCCGTTCTATGACGAACAAATAAATTTTCAAATAGGGATGGATCTATTTATTTAGACAGTGAATAAACAGGTACAAAAGTGCAGATATTTTTATCACATATATATCATCATCAGTACGATCTGATGACGAGCCCGATTTGAAAACTTATTTGTTAGCCAAATTGGCAGGCTGAGAAAGAGCTTATGTTTATTGGAATAGAATCGCTAGAAAATAACTGAATAAAAAAAAACAAATAAAATAAAAATTTATGAATTATGTGTAAAAAATAATAGAGGACTTGAAATATGGGAGGAAGAAAGGCCCTCTTAGGGATGTACCTCAAAGCCGTATAGTCCTCAGTTTTGATTTTTTTTTTTGGGGGGGGGGGGTCCACAACTAACTTAAAAACGCATTTTTTTATATTCATTTAAAAAAAAAAATTTGAGTCGGTCTAATTGCGCGGAGAGGGGTTTCAAACCTCCAAACCCCCCTGGGTGCGGCCCTGGTTTACCTGTTCTTTATAACCTTGACCATGCCTTAAAAACTGATTAAGAGCAAGAGAAAACAAATCGGAACAATACGTAAAATTTATTTTGGCACACATGTCTAAAATTCCATAGTAAAACGAACATAAAAGGTTTAAAATACACTCCAATTAAACTGAACAAACTTTATCGGAATATCAGCCAACCTTTCACTTCCTCTCAATTAAAACTTTTGAAAAAACCTTTTGTGCAATTTTATGCTTACACACGGAATTAAGAAAGAATTTCCCCCGTTTTTTACACAATACACATTTACAACTATCCTTTAAAACTCCCTCAATAACTTAAAATTTTTCGGTAAAATGGAATGAAGAATTTACAATCATCAAGGCTCATCTTACTTATAATGGTAAGTCAAGACAAAATGGTACAACAGTCTCTCGAGCTGTAAAAGACAGTAAAATCCCCTGAATGACAATTTATTTTCTTTTTAGAAAGCACAAGTGTCTAAAAACTACAGTTTTTACGGAATGTGTACGCCTCGGGCGAGATTGAAAAGTATGACAATTATTATTGTGGCATTTTGAATAGGTAAATAATATTTTAATGCCTTTTTATTTATAATTGAGACAAAATGAAAGGTTTGAAAGCGGATTAAACTTATAATAGGACACTGAACTTTGCTAGAAAAGAAGAAAAAAGTTTCCTTCACATAATTGATGCACGTTGGAATATTTAACATTGCACAAAAGGCGTTTTTTTTTTCTTGTAAAACTCTCTTTCTTATTAAAAGTTTAACCCGTTTTTCGTTTAAGAATCAGAGTAACCCAACAAGTTTTATATTTCAGTTTTTGAGCCAAGAAATTAGGACTTTTTTCCTCAGCCAACTTCATACTAGGCGTAAATTTCAGCTTACTTGTCTATAAAACGTACGCATACAGGTGAAAAAAAAGAACAAGATAGAATTTAATTGCTTTTAGGGATTTTCTCGTACATGTTTGAATACTAAGCTATAAAATGAAGTATAATTTTTTTAAAGACGATATTTTTTGCTTAATTATTTTACGAAGTTTTAGGTGTAAAAAAAACTGAATGTACTTTTCTACATAAGAAAGTTTTTCATCCAGAAATTCGCGTTATACATTTAATTGTAAAAAGAAGAAGTATAAGAGGGACGCGGATGTTAGCTTTCATCCTGAAAAAATCATTTATGTTTACCGCCCCTTAGTTAAGTCCTCAAATTAACCTCAAATACGATGATATATTTAAATCCTATTCCTTTGCAATAACTGTACATAAGTTACATAAGTAAAAGTAACAATCGAACACGCAAAAAAAGAAACAGTCACAAATCCTTATAAAATCACAAAGACAGATTTCTCAGATATACAGTGTTAAAAATAATTTTTACGATTCAAAAGTCAATTAAAACCTCTCCTTCAGTGGTCTGGATAGGGGAGAGACGTTCCTTCATACCAGGCAACAAACTAATCCTAGTAGAGCGCCTTACACTGTGAATACTTGATTGACGTCAACTTTTACGTCTTTCCACGTTCTTAACTGGGGAAGTCATAGATGAAGGCACATATGTGACTACTGAGCTATCTCTCTAAAAAAAAAAGAAGAAAAATCATAACTTCGATATAAATTGGGCCTAGCTCAATTTAATTTTCAGTCCTAGATGGGAAGTAGATATACCTCTCTTCCTTGATATACCTCTTTATACCTATAGTTTGCTTATCAAATGAAGATTAAAAATAGAACACTTGAATTAGTGGACAGAGTACATTGACCTTGAGGCATTGAAATAGTTTATACCTCAATCTTGCCAGGTCTCCCCTATCTACTTTAAAGGAAATGTGATTCTACAAAGGTTAACAATAGACAAATTTCGATGACGAACAATTCAATTTCAAAATAATGTCAATTTTTTGAAGTTGAATTCATAACACAAAACAATACAGACACATGTTACACATTGTAATACAAACAAAACAATAAAACATAAATACAAAACACAATTAAATGGAGTTTATCTGCTAAGACTAAGTCAAAATTTTGTTGTTCTTACAGCTAATTTGGTAGGCCAGTCTTTGCGCAAGATTATCATTAGATACAAAAAATAATTCTTAGATTAATCCTCCTTAGCATTAAAGGCGCGTTTTTCTACCCTACTTTTGAAGGTCAACAGCCTGTATAGATGGAAAGACTTGTTTTGGTATAGTAAGAAAAATAACATGCCCTATAAAATATCTTCCAATAATCTAGGGATCCTAAAACCCATCCTATAAAACCAATCTATCGGGTCCACTCTGAATGGGCCTCGGGTAGCCGAGGTAAAAAGAATCTTAAACAGTTAAGATCTAATGAGCTCTAGAATAAGGAGAAAGAAATGAGACCTAAGATAAAGGAATAGCTACGGGGGTGAAAACAGTTTTAAGCGATTAACATTTGTAAAATATCCGTGATATTGAATATCCTTGTAGCTTTATAGTAGTGTTAATCAAATCAGGGTGTACGAAAAAGATTTAAGATAGTTTATGGCACTGCGTGCTAGCTCTCTCCCGACAGAGGACATAGGAAAATATAGGAGAAGGATTGGTTCTAGTGAAGGTTTTTCTATGTGTCCAATGTGTAAGAAGGTTAAAGAAAATCAGGTCCACCTCTGGGCTATTTGGTAAGAACCGAAGGGATTGATATCTGAGTACTTAGCTGTACACGGTGGAAATCCTGATTTCGTTGACAACATATGGCAGTGGTATGAATGTTTGGACTATTTGACACATCAAACAAAATATGACCTTACCTTTAATAACATTTCTGCTTCTTCAACATCTACCCCTGAAATGGTCCTGCAGAGATCTTCAGGGAGTAAAATACCAGGAACACGAAGCTTATTGAAAAACTGTAACAAAAAGAAAAATTAGAATAAAACTCATATTTTCAATCTTTTCAGTTCAGAAAATTAAAGTTTTCAGTTCAGACCTCTTCAATTTTGAAGAAGAGGAAAAAACAATATATATTAGGTATTTTACGAAATCAGTCCATCTTCTACAGAAATTTTCTGTAATTTTTATTTTAAAGATATAAATTCAATTTTGAAATGATTTGGCTGTAAAAAAAAATGCATGAAAACATTTCTGAGAAAATCTTTTCAGAAATATTAAAATAAATTATGACATGAAAGAAAAAGAAAATATAAATGAAACAAAATTAAAAATTAAATATAGGTAAATAATTCGGCTTCTTGTCAGTCTATGGAACGGAAAAAGATGCCAGGTAGCATTTGCATTAAAATTACCGAAACTTTTTTTTTAATCATGGTTGCAGCAGTATATTATACCTAGCAACTACGGCCCATGGAAAATAAAATTTAAAAGACAGGTTTTTAAAGGCACTTTTTAGTAAGAAATATTTCTCATGTAACGCTATTTCATAATAACAAATGAGTATAATTCTTCTATTCAGGGTTTTCAAATATGGTGATTCTAATGGCCAGTTTTCATTTCGATCCAATACCTTTTTCAAACGGTTTCAGGCTATTTTACGACATTCCCAATTATCTGTTTTCGCTATTTTCTTTTGAAGGTTTTTGAATTTTCATAATCCTTAGTTAAAATATATGCAAATATTTTGCAATTACCAGTGTGTTCTTTACGCAATTTAATGTCTTTTCATTCTAAAGTCAGTAGGAGGGCCCATTTTTGGGCTCTCCTACTGACATTATATAACTGGTTGCGTTCAAAAAGGTGTTCTTTTTACAGCTTTTGAATTGTTGTAATCCCTTGTTAAAATATAAATTTGCAATCAACGGTTGTTTTCTCTTTACGCAGTTTAATGTCTTTTGAACTGCGTCTTCTCAAAGATATTTGATTACTGAAGCTAGTCCGATTTCTAACAAGGACTTACTAAGTTTGTCTTCTTTAAGATTTTCGAATTGTTGTAATCCCTTGTCAAAATAGAGAATCCTGATCTGTAATAACTATAAATTTTCGTTTTTTGGGCCGTCCTAGTGACATTATATGACTGGTGGCGTTCAGACCTGTTAGCTTAATCACATAGAGAGTTGATTTTATAAAAAAAAACTAATTTTAAAATTTTCAGGTATTTTTCTAGTTTGAATTAAAACATTAAAATTATTGCTCCAGCGTTGTAAATATTTTGGAGTTTACACAATGACTCTAGCGATTCGGAACTGAGCTTAAAATTTTTAAAAACTTTTTTCATGTCTTGAAAAGACATTGCTTATACTTATAAGAGAAGATATTCGGTAATGATGTTTTCTAACAACAATTTCTACTAAGCTTAAAACTTTTGGTTTTCTTTTTTAAGCTTTTTGAATTGTTGTAATCCCTTGTTAAATATATACAAATATTTTTGCAATTGCCTATTTTTTGCTCTTTACGCAATTTACCGTCTTTTTATTACGTAAGTCAATGATTTAGAGATCATTACATTTAGAGATCACATTAAAGAGAAATGAAATATTATTTTCTTATACACCCCATTCCTCGCGGGAAAAACATTCAAATGCGGAAGGGAAATGTGATAAATTTCTATTTTCTTTCGTGACGCACAACATATCTTAGAAACGTCGCAATCTCACCACTACAATGAAAAAGATAATGATCGTGATAAAAATCAAGGAGAATCAATCTTAGCATGCAGAGATAGGATATTATTACTATCTACGACAGATTGGCATCCATCGGCAATTATTAATTAAGACAATAGAACCTATTTAAAAAAGAATCATTTGGCAATGGTCTAATAGGCCCATTCTGGTCTAGAAGGGAGCGTCAATACATTATAGTTTTGAGAAACCTGGTAAACATATCTGTTAAAACACTAAGATTCACGGGGGAGGGGGATCTTCAAGTGTATAATTGTTCAAATATAAGCATTCACAAGGCCAAAATTAATATCTTTCATAGTTTCTCGGATAAGATTATTCTACTCATAAGGATTTAAGAAGGGTTGTCCCCAAAATTCCCTCTGCCACCTATTAAAGAGAAATGAACCTTGCAAAGCGTGTTTCTCTCCCAGCAAGGCATTTAACTCTGTGAAAAAAAAAGCCACACAGTCTCAAGGGCCACGTTGTTACCATAGTCTTAGAAAAAAAATCACTTTCTTTGCAGAACCCCTTTGGAACTTCATAAGATAACAAAGGACATATGTTGATAAAAAGAGGATGAAAACTGATTAATTTTCCACAGGTCTCAAACTTGGGGAGAAGAGATTTCAAAAATTTCTAACGGAGATCACAAATCGTGTACACAGATGACGCATCACATATGGCAGAAATGTGACATGAATTGTGTCGCATTTAGGGGAACAGGTGGTGCTTAAAGGCGTAGAGTTGTTGGGGGAGAATGGGTCACCCCTGAACTATTTTGTCTACAGTTTCTGGGGAAAATGTTACGACTTTTCAGAGAGAGTACAAATACGCATGCTCCTTGCTAAGTTTTAAAATGTCTAATGCAACATCAAAGAACATTTCCGATATTACGCCCTCCACTGTATTTTCCTCTTATTTTAGTTCCAAATGAGCAAAAATATGAAATTTCAACGCCCTGGGTTTAGGAAAAATTTGCCTATAGGGACTTAAAGCTTTCAACCTTCAATAAAAAAAAAAAAAAAAAAACATTATTCGTTTGTTAATATTTCACATTATAATTAGCTTGATTATTTGATTCCATTTTCATTTTAATTTATCCTATTTATTCTTTCTCTAAGACACTTTAACTTAAACTACAATAGGGGGATTACGATCAGTAACTCATCATTAAAGAAACAGGAAGAAAATACTTCAAATAAGGTCGAGAATTTAAATTACGAAGTCCATCAGAATGAAAACACTTTTCGCCACCTGGCTCCATTTAGATCTGTCCATAACTGAAATTCAAGATTTTCTACGATTTTTCGTTTAGTTGTTATAGAATATAAATTTTCACCAGCGTTTCTAAATCGAATCGTTAAAAGCAATATGCGGAAACTAATTGGGTTAGTTCAACGCACTCAAAAATTTTCGAAACAATAATTTTTTTTCGCAGCAATGCTTTTCACATTTAAAAATTAAAAGATGTTACAGAAACCTGTAAATAAATGAATTAAAGACCTATCTTGAGCTTTAATTATGCAATATTTCATATTTAATCTCTATGGTGTACTTTGACTTTTTATCTTACATTTACCTCTAGCCAAAGGGGGATTTTTCTTTATTTATTAGACTTGAATCTGTCATGTGTTCATCTCTGTCATCTAAATAACGACGAAGGCCACACTGCCTTTCCATCATAAACAACAAGTAGATTTTGTTCATTAAAATTTGGTTCTCGGTTTTATCTATATTATTTTTTTTTTTACAGATGTATATGGTTGTGTAAATTTCCACTTAACCAATTTAAAGAATTAGTTTTCATTATTGATGTCCCTGGTAATTCAATGAAAACCATCAAATACAACAAATGCGACAAGATGAACAATTTTGGAGACTTCAGTCTAATAGTCTTTATTTTTTTATTTTTTTAGCAGGATCATGATAGAAATGTTCTTTTCCTCTTTATGGGTGATCGTATCAATCTGGCGATCATGGAGGAACGAGGCCTGTTTTAGTTAGAAACCATTACACAAATTCATTCTTATCATTCCAGATTAACTATATTATTGTTTATAAGAAATGAAGTTACTTAAAGAGGAATTTGCTCCAGCAGCAATATCTGACCATTTCAAATAGTAATTGTATATTATAATTACATTATGATTACATTAAAGTACATTAGTTGGTTTCCCTTCGCGAGCAAAAGACCGGTATTTGGGTGACATAATTATGAAGGTTAGTTTGATGGTATTGTCTAATTTTAAATGACAATGAAAAATCAGCAGTGTAATTTCTAGCCATTTTTTTGCTTGCACAAAATACAAATTTTGTCCAAATATTGCAAAACAATATTATATTGAGCAAAAATTCACCCCCAACCTAGTGGTTTCCAACCTTTTTGTACCGGCATCCCCTTAAAAAAAATTGGTGCACCCCCCCCTTAAAAACCAAATTGTCGCATCCCGTTAATTTATCTAAAAATCAAATTTCATAGATACTCAACTGATGTTATAATTTATTTAATGGGCTACAAAATATTAACAATATTATATATATATATATATATATATATATATATATATATATATATATATATATATATATATATATATATATATATATATATATATATATATATATATATATATATATATATATATATATAAACATATATCTATATATATATATATATTTATTTTAAGAAATATAATAACAAAACAAAAAAAGACTATATAATTACTATTACTACAACATAACAAGAGCTAAGAGCTCATATGGCACTTGTGACGAGGCGAGAAAAGCTAAGAGCCAAGAGATCATATGGTATGAGCTCTAACAAAATTCTATGAATCAATAGATTTATTTAAAAAGGAAAATAAGAGGCTTAATGCCGGTCAAGATTTAAAATAAGAGCTCTGAGTCACAAAGTCCTTCTAAATATCAAAATTCATTAAGATCCGATCACCCACTCGTAAGTTATAAATACCTAATTTTTTCTAATTTTTCCTCTCCCTTTTGCCCCCCAGATGGTCAAATCTGGGAAAACGACTTTATCAAGTCAAATTGTGCAGCTCCCTGAGACGCCTACCAATTTTCATCGCCCTAGCACGTCCAGAAGCACCGAACTCGCCAAATCACTGAACCCCTCCCTCCAACTCCCCCAAAGAGAGTGAATCCAGTACGATTCTGTCAATCACGTATCAAGGACATTTGTTTATTCTATCCACCAAGCTTCATCCCGATTCCTACACTCCAAGTGTTTTTCCAAGATTTCCCCCTCCAAATCCCCACAATGTCAAAAGATCTGGTCGGGATTTGAAATAAGAGCTCTGAGACATGAATTCCTTCTAAAAATCAAATTTCATTACGATCCGATCATCTATTCGTAAGATATAAATACTCCAATTTTCATGTTTTCCAAGAATTCCGGTTCCCCCCTCCAACTCCCCCGAATGTCACAGGATCTGGTCGGAATTTGAAATTAGAACTTTAAAGCACAAGATCCTTCTAAATATCAAATTTCATTAAGATCTGGTCACCCTTTCGTAAGTTACAAATACCTCAATTTTCAAAATTACCCCCCCCCCCAATTCCACCAAAGAGAGCAGATCCGGTCCAGTTATGTCAGTCACGTATCTTAGACAGGTTTCTATTGTTCCCATCCAGTTTCATCCTGATCTCACCGCTTTAAGTATTTTCTAAGATTTCTGGTCCCCCAACTACCCCCCCCCCAATTATGCTTGATCCGGTTGAGATTTAAAATAAGATATCGAGGTTACGAGGTCCTTCTAAATATGAAGTTTCATGAAGATCCGATCACTCCTTCGTAAGTTAAAAATACGTAATTTTTCTTATTTTTCAGAATTACCCCCCCCCCCCCCGCAATTGAGCGGATCCGTTCCAATTATGTAAATCACGTATGCAAGACTTCTGCTTATTTTTCCAACCAAGTTTCATCCCAATCCCACCAATCTAATCGTTTCCCATCATTTTAGGTTTTCCCAACCCAAACTTCCCCCAATGTCACCAGATCCGGTCAGGATTTAAAATAAGAGCTTTGAGACACGATATCCTTCTAAAAATCCAATTTCATGGAGATCCAATCACCCGTTCGTAAGTTAAAAATACCTCATTTTTTCTAATTTTTCAGAATTAACCACCCCCCCCCTCAACTACCCCAAAGAGAGTGGATCTGTTCTGGTTATGTCATTCATGTATCTAGGACTCGTGTTTTTTTTCCACCAAGTTTCATCCCGATCCCTCCACTCTAAGTGTTTTCCAATTTTTAGGTTTCTCCCTCCCAACTCCCTCCCCAATGTCACCAGATCCGGTCGGGTTTAAAATAAGAGCTCTGAGCCACGATATCCTTCTAAATATCAAATTTCATTGAGATCCGATCACCCGTTCGTAAGTTAAAAATACCTCCTTTTTTTCAGAAATACCCCCCCCCCAACTACCCAAAAGAGAGCAGATCCGTTCCGTTTATGTAATCCGTTCCGTTTATGTAAATCATCTATCTAGGACTTCTGTTTATTTTTCCCACCATGTTTCATCCCGATCCCTCCATTCTAAGTGTTTTCCAAGTTTTAGGTTTCCCCCTCCCAACTCCCCGCCCCCATCACCAAATCCGGTCGGGATTTAAAATAAGAACTCTAAGACACGATATCCTTCTAAACATCAAATTTCATTGAGATCCGATCACCCGTTCGTAAGTTGAAAATACCTCATTTTTCTAATTTTTAAGAATTACTCCCTCCCCCCCCAACTACCCAAAAGAGAGCAAATCAGTTCCGATTATGTCAATCATGTATCTGGGACTTGCGCTTATTTTTCCCATCAAGTTTCATCCCGACCCCTCCACTCTAAGTGTTTTCCAAGATTTTAGGTTTTCCCCCTCCAACTCCCCCCAATGTCATCAGTCCCAGTCGGGATTTAAAATAAGAGCTCTGAGACACAATATCCTTCCAAACATCAAATTTCATTAAGATCCAATCACCCGCTCATAAGTTAAAACTACTTCATTTTTTCTATTTTTTTCAGAATTAACCGGCCCCCACTCCCCCCCCCCCAGATGGTCAAATCGGGAAAACGACTATTTCTAATTTAATCTGGTCCGGTTCCTGATACGCTTGCCAAATTTCATCGTCCTAGCTTACCTGGAAGTGCCTAAAGTAGCAAAACCGGGACTTTAGGTTTTCCCCCTCCAACTCCCCCAATGTCATCAGATCCAGTTGGGATTTAAAATAAGAGCTCTGAGACACAATATCATTCTAAACATCAAATTTCATTAAGATCCAATCACCCGCTGATAAGTTAAAAATACTTCATTTTTTCTATTTTTTGCGAATTAACCGGGCCCCCACTCCCCCCAGATGGTCAAATCGAGAAAACGACTATTTCTAATTTAATCTGGTCCGGTCCCTGATACGCTTGCCAAATTTCATCGTCCTAGCTTACCTGGAAGTGCCTAAAGTAGCAAAACCGGGACCGACAGACAGACCGACAGAATTGGCGACTGCTATATGTCACTTGGTTAATACCAAGTGCCATAAAAAAACAGGGACAAAACCAAAGTGTTGCTCTCGCAACACAATAATAGTCTTCACGTGATGCTAGAATTCCAGACGCACATGGGGGTAGGTATAAAAAAAAATTCTCAACAAACTGAGGTAATAGTTCCCTGGGCTTTGGACAAGATCTAAATATTCAAAATAGGGACTGATTTTGAAAAATCTAAACACCTTGGTAAAAGTTTCTTACTGTTTTAAAAATAGAGTTAAGAGAAAGAGTCAAACTTTAGCGTAAAGAGCGGGGCGTTGAGGAGGAAAAGCCCCTTTCATATACGGAGTAATTTCTGTTCGTTTTAAGTTTTAATGTCGCTCCTTACTTTCATTAAAAAAAACTTGTTTTTTTATTTAATTTCTGGACGTTTTTTAATTAATGCACGTTTTGATCTTGGCTCTCCGCATATAAGTAATTAAAACGAAATTTGCATGTTAATTTTTTTGGCTAAATGACTTTCTCATAGTTTTAATCGGAAGATTTTGAGGAAAAAGGAGCGAGGGAGGAAGCCTAGTTGCCTTCCAATTTTTTTATTACTTAAAAAAGCAATTAAAACTTTTAGTTTTTTACGAACATTTTCATTAGTAAAAAATATACTTAATTTACGAATTAACTTACGTAATGAACTTCTATATTCGTATGTTGTTATTGCGTATATGAGAGGATCACCCCTCGTCGATACCTTGCTCTTTACACTAAAGCTTAAATTCTGTCCCAATTCCTTAAGAATGACCCTTGAATCACAAAGGCCGTAGAATAAATAGTTGAAATTACTAAAAATACTTTAGCGTAAAGAGAAAGGTATTACGAAGAGGTAAACCCCTCATATGCGTAATAATTTCTGCTTGTTTTAAGTTTTAATGCTGCTCCTCACTTTCAGTAGAAAAAAAAACTTCATATTTATTTTTTCATTGTTTTTTTAAATAATGCTAAAAAATCCTGCCCCCCTTCATTGAAAGTCTCTTCCCAATTAAGAAGTTTTTCCATGGAAAGATACTCCCATGTACCCCCCCCCCCCACCTCAAACCTCCCTCCCAAACCAAAAAAAAAATCCCCCTGAAAACGTCCGTACACTTCCCAGTAACCATTAATATATACAAACACAGGTCAAAGTTTGTAACTTGCGACCCCTCCCTTGGGGACTGCGGGAGAGTAGTTATTAGGTTTTTCGACTATGGTGAATAAAATAGCTTTATCAGAATTTTGATCCGGTAGCTTTGGGGAAAAAATGAGCGTGGGAAGGGGCTTAGGTGCCCTCCATTTTTTTGGTCCCTTAAAAAGGGGACTAGAACTTTTAATTTCCATTAAAATAAGCCCTCTTTTGACATTTTAGGACCACTGGGTAAATACGATCACCCCTGGAAAAAAAAAATAAACACGCATCCGTGATTTGTCTTCTGGCAAAAAATGCGAAATTCCACATTTTTGTAGATAGGAGCTTGAAACTTCTACACTAAGGTTCTCTGATACGCTGAAATCTGATGGTGTGATTTTCGTTAAGATTGTATGACTTTTAGGGGGTGTTTTCCCCTATTTTCTAAAATGAGGCAAATTTTCTCAGGCTCGTAACTTTTGATAGGTACGACTAATCTTGATGAAAGATATATATTTAAAATCAGCATTCAAATGCGATTTTTTATATAACTATTGGTATCAAAATTCCATTTTTTAGAGTTTCGGTTACTATTGAGCCGGGTCGCTCCTTACCACAGTTCGTTACCACAAACTGTTTGATATCGACTGATTTTAAAGCAACACTAGCAAGTTAAATTAACTAGCCTTTAAAAAAGATGGCATCTTCTTCCCCTCTGGCTCGCGAATGAGATACATGGCTGCGGGGGTGAGACATTTTCCTTTAAAAAGATAAAATTAAAGAAATGAAATTCGGGAATGGGTTTTTTAAGGCCATCGAAAATACTGGACGAAACCAATATTTCTGGAAGATAACTGCTTGCCTTTTTCAGCGCCGAGGTCACATTTTCTGAACGAAAAAATAAAAAAAAAATCGATTAAAAACAAGCAACGCGGAAAGCCAAAAAAAAGAATTGCAAGGATATAAACCTAAAAAAAGGTAAAACAAAATAATAGAATAAATATTTAAAAGCCAAATACCCTCATTTCAAAAGCAAACCACTGCCAATATCAACAATTAACAAAAACAATGTCACTCGCTTAATGCCAGCAAGTAACTGAATTGGTGAAGATTCTTTCAAGCGCTTAATAAGTGGCCACAGTTATCTACATAAGGAAGAAAAAACTGCATCAAAGGTTGTCTAATGTTAATCAGAGCTTTTTTAGCGATTCTTCTGTGACGCAGTTTTTTTTTCTCGGAATATTCTGGAATATTTTGGAAGTTTTTTTCCAGAAATATTTGTCTTGTTTCATCCAGTATTTTCGTTTCTTTAATTTCTTTTCTTACAATATTCATACATATCCTATTTTTAATATATATTTTAAAAAAGGATCAAAGAATAAACCACGAAAAAAGCCAGAATAACCAAGAAAGCAGGTGTTGATGTCATTCTGAAGACAGACTTTTTTCTTGAAAAACAAGATGAAATGAAACTTTTTGGCCAATCTTCATAAAAGCAGTAATTACTACCAAATTGTGCAATGCCCATGGAGTAATTCATTGTTAGAAAAATTGTCGCGAAACAAGCAGTGAAGCAAATTTTTCGCTGTAACTAAAAATTTATAAGAAAAACCTTAAATAGAACACAGTTCTTATACATATATATATATATATATATATGAGTAATATATATATATACTTATAATACTTATAATATATATACATATATTATATAAAATGAATAATATCCATCTTTTTCAGTGAAAAACCCCTGAGTTTAATGACGGCAGTGAAATCTGATAACCTTGAGTGTTAGTGATTTGCCGCGATTGAAAAAGCATTGAACAGGCAGTATAATTTCTGGACGTGCGTCCGCCCTTAAAAGGAAAATCAGAGGCCTAATGCCGGTCGGCATTTAAAATAAGAGCTCTGAGTGACGAGGATTGATTCACTGAGAATCAAATTCTCTCCGAGACCGCCTTTTTCGTGAATTCTGTAAGCAAAATGGAGAAGAGTTTGAGCAGCTTGTATTATATACAGAGGTGAGATGGCTATCAAAGGGGAATTGTCTTAAGCGTTTCATTGCACTTTGGGATTATATTTTTTTTTCCGTTATGCTGACACACAACTTGGAGCAGAACTGCTTGCAAATAAATGTGATGTGTTTTACTTATCAGATATATGTGAAAAACTTAATTCACTTAATAAACAGCTCCAAGGAAACTACAGCTGTATAAGAATAATATCAGGCATTGTGCATTTGAACAGTTTCCTTGTTTGGCCTGTGTTAACAGCAATTTGCAAGATGAAGATCTTGCATTATATGGTGAATATTTGGAAAATATACATGAAGATATGCAAACTCAGTTTAGCGACCTACTCGGGATGGATATACCGAATTGGGTTTCAATTCCTTTCGAAGTTAATGTTGCCGAAATAGAATTATCTTTGCAAGAGCCCATCATCGAATTACAAAGTGATGAAATAATGCGTGCAAAATTCAAAGATGGAAAGTACAATATATGGAAAACAAACGATGTTGCTATAAAGTACCCTTTGCTCTGGGATAAAGCGCAGTTCTACGTTATTGCTTTTCCTACATCTTATCTTGTTGAAGCGGGATTTAGTCGTGTTTCTCAAATATTATCAAAAGCTCGCA